>NW_028161083.1:0-87560 GCF_964263955.1 Coregonus lavaretus
CCTACTTCCACTGCTGAACGAAAACCCATGATTTTGGACCCTGTTTTCATGCGAAAAGGCTAAAAGAAATGTTTCACGTTTGTTACACTCAAACAGTGTCTCCTCTCATATGCTGAACTGGTCGCATTGTGGATTTTGGTTAAAACATGATTTTGGACAATGTTCATGGAACTCAGTTTAAAACGTACTTGCAGACTTGAAAACCCTTGCCTATTGTAGAGCGCGCCTCCTACTTCCACTGCTGAACGAAAACGCATGATTTTGGACCCTGTTTTCATGCGAAAAGGCTAAAAGAAATGTTTCACGTTTGTTACACTCAAACAGTGTCTCCTCTCATATGCTGAACTGGTCGCATTGTGGATTTTGGTTAAAACATGATTTTGGACAATGTTCATGGAACTCAGTTTAAAACGTACTTGCAGACTTGAAAACCCTTGCCTATTGTAGAGCGCGCCTCCTACTTCCACTGCTGAACGAAAACCCATGATTTTGGACCCTGTTTTCATGCGAAAAGGCTAAAAGAAATGTTTCACGTTTGTTACACTCAAACAGTGTCTCCTCTCATATGCTGAACTGGTCGCATTGTGGATTTTGGTTAAAACATGATTTTGGACAATGTTCATGGAACTCAGTTTAAAACGTACTTGCAGACTTGAAAACCCTTGCCTATTGTAGAGCGCGCCTCCTACTTCCACTGCTGAACGAAAACGCATGATTTTGGACCCTGTTTTCATGCGAAAAGGCTAAAAGAAATGTTTCACGTTTGTTACACTCAAACAGTGTCTCCTCTCATATGCTGAACTGGTCGCATTGTGGATTTTGGTTAAAACATGATTTTGGACAATGTTCATGGAACTCAGTTTAAAACGGACTTGCAGACTTGAAAACCCTTGCCTATTGTAGAGCGCGCCTCCTACTTCCACTGCTGAACGAAAACCCATGATTTTGGACCCTGTTTTCATGCGAAAAGGCTAAAAGAAATGTTTCACGTTTGTTACACTCAAACAGTGTCTCCTCTCACATGCTGAACTGGTCGCATTGTGGATTTTGGTTAAAACATGATTTTGGACAATGTTCATGGAACTCAGTTTAAAACGTACTTGCAGACTTGAAAACCCTTGCCTATTGTAGAGCGCGCCTCCTACTTCCACTGCTGAACGAAAACCCATGATTTTGGACCCTGTTTTCATGCGAAAAGGCTAAAAGAAATGTTTCACGTTTGTTACACTCAAACAGTTTCTCCTCTCATATGCTGAACTGGTCGCATTGTGGATTTTGGTTAAAACATGATTTTGGACAATGTTCATGGAACTCAGTTTAAAACGTACTTGCAGACTTGAAAACCCTTGCCTATTGTAGAGCGCGCCTCCTACTTCCACTGCTGAACGAAAACCCATGATTTTGGACCCTGTTTTCATGCGAAAAGGCTAAAAGAAATGTTTCACGTTTGTTACACTCAAACAGTGTCTCCTCTCATATGCTGAACTGGTCGCATTGTGGATTTTGGTTAAAACATGATTTTGGACAATGTTCATGGAACTCAGTTTAAAACGTACTTGCAGACTTGAAAACCCTTGCCTATTGTAGAGCGCGCCTCCTACTTCCACTGCTGAACGAAAACCCATGATTTTGGACCCTGTTTTCATGCGAAAAGGCTAAAAGAAATGTTTCACGTTTGTTACACTCAAACAGTGTCTCCTCTCATATGCTGAACTGGTCGCATTGTGGATTTTGGTTAAAACATGATTTTGGACAATGTTCATGGAACTCAGTTTAAAACGTACTTGCAGACTTGAAAACCCTTGCCTATTGTAGAGCGCGCCTCCTACTTCCACTGCTGAACGAAAACGCATGATTTTGGACCCTGTTTTCATGCGAAAAGGCTAAAATAAATGTTTCACGTTTGTTACACTCAAACAGTGTCTCTTCTCATATGCTGAACTGGTCGCATTGTGGATTTTGGTTAAAACATGATTTTGGACAATGTTCATGGAACTCAGCTTAAAACGTACTTGCAGACTTGAAAACCCTTGCCTATTGTAGAGCGCGCCTCCTACTTCCACTGCTGAACGAAAACCCATGATTTTGGACCCTGTTTTCATGCGAAAAGGCTAAAAGAAATGTTTCACGTTTGTTACACTCAAACAGTGTCTCCTCTCATATGCTGAACTGGTCGCATTGTGGATTTTGGTTAAAACATGATTTTGGACAATGTTCATGGAACTCAGTTTAAAACGTACTTG
This sequence comes from Coregonus lavaretus, assembly GCF_964263955.1. Taxonomy (NCBI): domain Eukaryota; kingdom Metazoa; phylum Chordata; class Actinopteri; order Salmoniformes; family Salmonidae; genus Coregonus; species Coregonus lavaretus. The sequence continues at coordinate 2,244 of NW_028161083.1, forward strand.
CAGACTTAAAAAAACCCTTGCCTATTGTAGAGCGCGCCTCCTACTTCCACTGCTGAACGAAAACCCATGATTTTGGACCCTGTTTTCATGCGAAAAGGCTAAAAGAAATGTTTCACGTTTGTTACACTCAAACAGTGTCTCCTCTCATATGCTGAACTGGTCGCATTGTGGATTTTGGTTAAAACATGATTTTGGACAATGTTCATGGAACTCAGTTTAAAACGTACTTGCAGACTTGAAAACCCTTGCCTATTGTAGAGCGCGCCTCCTACTTCCACTGCTGAACGAAAACCCATGATTTTGGACCCTGTTTTCATGCGAAAAGGCTAAAAGAAATGTTTCACGTTTGTTACACTCAAACAGTGTCTCCTCTCATATGCTGAACTGGTCGCATTGTGGATTTTGGTTAAAACATGATTTTGGACAATGTTCATGGAACTCAGTTTAAAACGTACTTGCAGACTTGAAAACCCTTGCCTATTGTAGAGCGCGCCTCCTACTTCCACTGCTGAACGAAAACGCATGATTTTGGACCCTGTTTTCATGCGAAAAGGCTAAAAGAAATGTTTCACGTTTGTTACACTCAAACAGTGTCTCTTCTCATATGCTGAACTGGTCGCATTGTGGATTTTGGTTAAAACATGATTTTGGACAATGTTCATGGAACTCAGCTTAAAACGTACTTGCAGACTTGAAAACCCTTGCCTATTGTAGAGCGCGCCTCCTACTTCCACTGCTGAACGAAAACCCATGATTTTGGACCCTGTTTTCATGCGAAAAGGCTAAAAGAAATGTTTCACGTTTGTTACACTCAAACAGTGTCTCCTCTCATATGCTGAACTGGTCGCATTGTGGATTTTGGTTAAAACATGATTTTGGACAATGTTCATGGAACTCAGTTTAAAACGTACTTGCAGACTTGAAAACCCTTGCCTATTGTAGAGCGCGCCTCCTACTTCCACTGCTGAACGAAAACCCATGATTTTGGACCCTGTTTTCATGCGAAAAGGCTAAAAGAAATGTTTCACGTTTGTTACACTCAAACAGTGTCTCCTCTCATATGCTGAACTGGTCGCATTGTGGATTTTGGTTAAAACATGATTTTGGACAATGTTCATGGAACTCAGTTTAAAACGGACTTGCAGACTTGAAAACCCTTGCCTATTGTAGAGCGCGCCTCCTACTTCCACTGCTGAACGAAAACCCATGATTTTGGACCCTGTTTTCATGCGAAAAGGCTAAAAGAAATGTTTCACGTTTGTTACACTCAAACAGTGTCTCCTCTCATATGCTGAACTGGTCGCATTGTGGATTTTGGTTAAAACATGATTTTGGACAATGTTCATGGAACTCAGTTTAAAACGTACTTGCAGACTTGAAAACCCTTGCCTATTGTAGAGCGCGCCTCCTACTTCCACTGCTGAACGAAAACCCATGATTTTGGACCCTGTTTTCATGCGAAAAGGCTAAAAGAAATGTTTCACGTTTGTTACACTCAAACAGTGTCTCCTCTCATATGCTGAACTGGTCGCATTGTGGATTTTGGTTAAAACATGATTTTGGACAATGTTCATGGAACTCAGTTTAAAACGTACTTGCAGACTTGAAAACCCTTGCCTATTGTAGAGCGCGCCTCCTACTTCCACTGCTGAACGAAAACCCATGATTTTGGACCCTGTTTTCATGCGAAAAGGCTAAAAGAAATGTTTCACGTTTGTTACACTCAAACAGTGTCTCCTCTCATATGCTGAACTGGTCGCATTGTGGATTTTGGTTAAAACATGATTTTGGACAATGTTCATGGAACTCAGTTTAAAACGTACTTGCAGACTTGAAAACCCTTGCCTATTGTAGAGCGCGCCTCCTACTTCCACTGCTGAACGAAAACGCATGATTTTGGACCCTGTTTTCATGCGAAAAGGCTAAAAGAAATGTTTCACGTTTGTTACACTCAAACAGTGTCTCCTCTCATATGCTGAACTGGTCGCATTGTGGATTTTGGTTAAAACATGATTTTGGACAATGTTCATGGAACTCAGTTTAAAACGTACTTGCAGACTTGAAAACCCTTGCCTATTGTAGAGCGCGCCTCCTACTTCCACTGCTGAACGAAAACCCATGATTTTGGACCCTGTTTTCATGCGAAAAGGCTAAAAGAAATGTTTCACGTTTGTTACACTCAAACAGTGTCTCCTCTCATATGCTGAACTGGTCGCATTGTGGATTTTGGTTAAAACATGATTTTGGACAATGTTCATGGAACTCAGTTTAAAACGGACTTGCAGACTTGAAAACCCTTGCCTATTGTAGAGCGCGCCTCCTACTTCCACTGCTGAACGAAAACCCATGATTTTGGACCCTGTTTTCATGCGAAAAGGCTAAAAGAAATGTTTCACGTTTGTTACACTCAAACAGTGTCTCCTCTCATATGCTGAACTGGTCGCATTGTGGATTTTGGTTAAAACATGATTTTGGACAATGTTCATGGAACTCAGTTTAAAACGTACTTGCAGACTTGAAAACCCTTGCCTATTGTAGAGCGCGCCTCCTACTTCCACTGCTGAACGAAAACCCATGATTTTGGACCCTGTTTTCATGCGAAAAGGCTAAAAGAAATGTTTCACGTTTGTTACACTCAAACAGTGTCTCCTCTCATATGCTGAACTGGTCGCATTGTGGATTTTGGTTAAAACATGATTTTGGACAATGTTCATGGAACTCAGTTTAAAACGTACTTGCAGACTTGAAAACCCTTGCCTATTGTAGAGCGCGCCTCCTACTTCCACTGCTGAACGAAAACGCATGATTTTGGACCCTGTTTTCATGCGAAAAGGCTAAAAGAAATGTTTCACGTTTGTTACACTCAAACAGTGTCTCCTCTCATATGCTGAACTGGTCGCATTGTGGATTTTGGTTAAAACATGATTTTGGACAATGTTCATGGAACTCAGTTTAAAACGTACTTGCAGACTTGGAAACCCTTGCCTATTGTAGAGCGCGCCTCCTACTTCCACTGCTGAACGAAAACGCATGATTTTGGACCCTGTTTTCATGCGAAAAGGCTAAAAGAAATGTTTCACGTTTGTTACACTCAAACAGTGTCTCCTCTCATATGCTGAACTGGTCGCATTGTGGATTTTGGTTAAAACATGATTTTGGACAATGTTCATGGAACTCAGCTTAAAACGTACTTGCAGACTTGAAAACCCTTGCCTATTGTAGAGCGCGCCTCCTACTTCCACTGCTGAACGAAAACCCATGATTTTGGACCCTGTTTTCATGCGAAAAGGCTAAAAGAAATGTTTCACGTTTGTTACACTCAAACAGTGTCTCCTCTCATATGCTGAACTGGTCGCATTGTGGATTTTGGTTAAAACATGATTTTGGACAATGTTCATGGAACTCAGTTTAAAACGTACTTGCAGACTTAAAAAACCCTTGCCTATTGTAGAGCGCGCCTCCTACTTCCACTGCTGAACGAAAACCCATGATTTTGGACCCTGTTTTCATGCGAAAAGGCTAAAAGAAATGTTTCACGTTTGTTACACTCAAACAGTGTCTCCTCTCATATGCTGAACTGGTCGCATTGTGGATTTTGGTTAAAACATGATTTTGGACAATGTTCATGGAACTCAGTTTAAAACGTACTTGCAGACTTGAAAACCCTTGCCTATTGTAGAGCGCGCCTCCTACTTCCACTGCTGAACGAAAACCCATGATTTTGGACCCTGTTTTCATGCGAAAAGGCTAAAAGAAATGTTTCACGTTTGTTACACTCAAACAGTGTCTCCTCTCATATGCTGAACTGGTCGCATTGTGGATTTTGGTTAAAACATGATTTTGGACAATGTTCATGGAACTCAGTTTAAAACGTACTTGCAGACTTGAAAACCCTTGCCTATTGTAGAGCGCGCCTCCTACTTCCACTGCTGAACGAAAACGCATGATTTTGGACCCTGTTTTCATGCGAAAAGGCTAAAAGAAATGTTTCACGTTTGTTACACTCAAACAGTGTCTCTTCTCATATGCTGAACTGGTCGCATTGTGGATTTTGGTTAAAACATGATTTTGGACAATGTTCATGGAACTCAGCTTAAAACGTACTTGCAGACTTGAAAACCCTTGCCTATTGTAGAGCGCGCCTCCTACTTCCACTGCTGAACGAAAACCCATGATTTTGGACCCTGTTTTCATGCGAAAAGGCTAAAAGAAATGTTTCACGTTTGTTACACTCAAACAGTGTCTCCTCTCATATGCTGAACTGGTCGCATTGTGGATTTTGGTTAAAACATGATTTTGGACAATGTTCATGGAACTCAGTTTAAAACGTACTTGCAGACTTGAAAACCCTTGCCTATTGTAGAGCGCGCCTCCTACTTCCACTGCTGAACGAAAACCCATGATTTTGGACCCTGTTTTCATGCGAAAAGGCTAAAAGAAATGTTTCACGTTTGTTACACTCAAACAGTGTCTCCTCTCATATGCTGAACTGGTCGCATTGTGGATTTTGGTTAAAACATGATTTTGGACAATGTTCATGGAACTCAGTTTAAAACGGACTTGCAGACTTGAAAACCCTTGCCTATTGTAGAGCGCGCCTCCTACTTCCACTGCTGAACGAAAACCCATGATTTTGGACCCTGTTTTCATGCGAAAAGGCTAAAAGAAATGTTTCACGTTTGTTACACTCAAACAGTGTCTCCTCTCATATGCTGAACTGGTCGCATTGTGGATTTTGGTTAAAACATGATTTTGGACAATGTTCATGGAACTCAGTTTAAAACGTACTTGCAGACTTGAAAACCCTTGCCTATTGTAGAGCGCGCCTCCTACTTCCACTGCTGAACGAAAACCCATGATTTTGGACCCTGTTTTCATGCGAAAAGGCTAAAAGAAATGTTTCACGTTTGTTACACTCAAACAGTGTCTCCTCTCATATGCTGAACTGGTCGCATTGTGGATTTTGGTTAAAACATGATTTTGGACAATGTTCATGGAACTCAGTTTAAAACGTACTTGCAGACTTGAAAACCCTTGCCTATTGTAGAGCGCGCCTCCTACTTCCACTGCTGAACGAAAACCCATGATTTTGGACCCTGTTTTCATGCGAAAAGGCTAAAAGAAATGTTTCACGTTTGTTACACTCAAACAGTGTCTCCTCTCATATGCTGAACTGGTCGCATTGTGGATTTTGGTTAAAACATGATTTTGGACAATGTTCATGGAACTCAGTTTAAAACGTACTTGCAGACTTGAAAACCCTTGCCTATTGTAGAGCGCGCCTCCTACTTCCACTGCTGAACGAAAACGCATGATTTTGGACCCTGTTTTCATGCGAAAAGGCTAAAAGAAATGTTTCACGTTTGTTACACTCAAACAGTGTCTCCTCTCATATGCTGAACTGGTCGCATTGTGGATTTTGGTTAAAACATGATTTTGGACAATGTTCATGGAACTCAGTTTAAAACGTACTTGCAGACTTGAAAACCCTTGCCTATTGTAGAGCGCGCCTCCTACTTCCACTGCTGAACGAAAACCCATGATTTTGGACCCTGTTTTCATGCGAAAAGGCTAAAAGAAATGTTTCACGTTTGTTACACTCAAACAGTGTCTCCTCTCATATGCTGAACTGGTCGCATTGTGGATTTTGGTTAAAACATGATTTTGGACAATGTTCATGGAACTCAGTTTAAAACGGACTTGCAGACTTGAAAACCCTTGCCTATTGTAGAGCGCGCCTCCTACTTCCACTGCTGAACGAAAACCCATGATTTTGGACCCTGTTTTCATGCGAAAAGGCTAAAAGAAATGTTTCACGTTTGTTACACTCAAACAGTGTCTCCTCTCATATGCTGAACTGGTCGCATTGTGGATTTTGGTTAAAACATGATTTTGGACAATGTTCATGGAACTCAGTTTAAAACGTACTTGCAGACTTGAAAACCCTTGCCTATTGTAGAGCGCGCCTCCTACTTCCACTGCTGAACGAAAACCCATGATTTTGGACCCTGTTTTCATGCGAAAAGGCTAAAAGAAATGTTTCACGTTTGTTACACTCAAACAGTGTCTCCTCTCATATGCTGAACTGGTCGCATTGTGGATTTTGGTTAAAACATGATTTTGGACAATGTTCATGGAACTCAGTTTAAAACGTACTTGCAGACTTGAAAACCCTTGCCTATTGTAGAGCGCGCCTCCTACTTCCACTGCTGAACGAAAACGCATGATTTTGGACCCTGTTTTCATGCGAAAAGGCTAAAAGAAATGTTTCACGTTTGTTACACTCAAACAGTGTCTCCTCTCATATGCTGAACTGGTCGCATTGTGGATTTTGGTTAAAACATGATTTTGGACAATGTTCATGGAACTCAGTTTAAAACGTACTTGCAGACTTGGAAACCCTTGCCTATTGTAGAGCGCGCCTCCTACTTCCACTGCTGAACGAAAACGCATGATTTTGGACCCTGTTTTCATGCGAAAAGGCTAAAAGAAATGTTTCACGTTTGTTACACTCAAACAGTGTCTCCTCTCATATGCTGAACTGGTCGCATTGTGGATTTTGGTTAAAACATGATTTTGGACAATGTTCATGGAACTCAGTTTAAAACGTACTTGCACACTTGAAAACCCTTGCCTATTGTAGAGCGCGCCTCCTACTTCCACTGCTGAACGAAAACCCATGATTTTGGACCCTGTTTTCATGCGAAAAGGCTAAAAGAAATGTTTCACGTTTGTTACACTCAAACAGTGTCTCCTCTCATATGCTGAACTGGTCGCATTGTGGATTTTGGTTAAAACATGATTTTGGACAATGTTCATGGAACTCAGTTTAAAACGGACTTGCAGACTTGAAAACCCTTGCCTATTGTAGAGCGCGCCTCCTACTTCCACTGCTGAACGAAAACCCATGATTTTGGACCCTGTTTTCATGCGAAAAGGCTAAAAGAAATGTTTCACGTTTGTTACACTCAAACAGTGTCTCCTCTCATATGCTGAACTGGTCGCATTGTGGATTTTGGTTAAAACATGATTTTGGACAATGTTCATGGAACTCAGTTTAAAACGTACTTGCAGACTTGAAAACCCTTGCCTATTGTAGAGCGCGCCTCCTACTTCCACTGCTGAACGAAAACCCATGATTTTGGACCCTGTTTTCATGCGAAAAGGCTAAAAGAAATGTTTCACGTTTGTTACACTCAAACAGTGTCTCCTCTCATATGCTGAACTGGTCGCATTGTGGATTTTGGTTAAAACATGATTTTGGACAATGTTCATGGAACTCAGTTTAAAACGGACTTGCAGACTTGAAAACCCTTGCCTATTGTAGAGCGCGCCTCCTACTTCCATTGCTGAACGAAAACCCATGATTTTGGACCCTGTTTTCATGCGAAAAGGCTAAAAGAAATGTTTCACGTTTGTTACACTCAAACAGTGTCTCCTCTCATATGCTGAACTGGTCGCATTGTGGATTTTGGTTAAAACATGATTTTGGACAATGTTCATGGAACTCAGTTTAAAACGTACTTGCAGACTTGAAAACCCTTGCCTATTGTAGAGCGCGCCTCCTACTTCCACTGCTGAACGAAAACGCATGATTTTGGACCCTGTTTTCATGCGAAAAGGCTAAAAGAAATGTTTCACGTTTGTTACACTCAAACAGTGTCTCCTCTCATATGCTGAACTGGTCGCATTGTGGATTTTGGTTAAAACATGATTTTGGACAATGTTCATGGAACTCAGTTTAAAACGTACTTGCAGACTTGAAAACCCTTGCCTATTGTAGAGCGCGCCTCCTACTTCCACTGCTGAACGAAAACGCATGATTTTGGACCCTGTTTTCATGCGAAAAGGCTAAAAGAAATGTTTCACGTTTGTTACACTCAAACAGTGTCTCCTCTCATATGCTGAACTGGTCGCATTGTGGATTTTGGTTAAAACATGATTTTGGACAATGTTCATGGAACTCAGTTTAAAACGGACTTGCAGACTTGAAAACCCTTGCCTATTGTAGAGCGCGCCTCCTACTTCCACTGCTGAACGAAAACCCATGATTTTGGACCCTGTTTTCATGCGAAAAGGCTAAAAGAAATGTTTCACGTTTGTTACACTCAAACAGTGTCTCCTCTCATATGCTGAACTGGTCGCATTGTGGATTTTGGTTAAAACATGATTTTGGACAATGTTCATGGAACTCAGTTTAAAACGGACTTGCAGACTTGAAAACCCTTGCCTATTGTAGAGCGCGCCTCCTACTTCCACTGCTGAACGAAAACCCATGATTTTGGACCCTGTTTTCATGCGAAAAGGCTAAAAGAAATGTTACACGTTTGTTACACTCAAACAGTGTCTCCTCTCATATGCTGAACTGGTCACATTGTGGATTTTGGTTAAAACATGATTTTGGACAATGTTCATGGAACTCAGTTTAAAACGGACTTGCAGACTTGAAAACCCTTGCCTATTGTAGAGCGCGCCTCCTATTTCCACTGCTGAACGAAAACCCATGATTTTGGACCCTGTTTTCATGCGAAAAGGCTAAAAGAAATGTTTCACGTTTGTTACACTCAAACAGTGTCTCCTCTCATATGCTGAACTGGTCGCATTGTGGATTTTGGTTAAAACATGATTTTGGACAATGTTCATGGAACTCAGTTTAAAACTGACTTGCAGACTTGAAAACCCTTGCCTATTGTAGAGCGCGCCTCCTACTTCCACTGCTGAACGAAAACCCATGATTTTGGACCCTGTTTTCATGCGAAAAGGCTAAAAGAAATGTTTCACGTTTGTTACACTCAAACAGTGTCTCCTCTCATATGCTGAACTGGTCGCATTGTGGATTTTGGTTAAAACATGATTTTGGACAATGTTCATGGAACTCAGTTTAAAACGGACTTGCAGACTTGAAAACCCTTGCCTATTGTAGAGCGCGCCTCCTACTTCCACTGCTGAACGAAAACCCATGATTTTGGACCCTGTTTTCATGCGAAAAGGCTAAAAGAAATGTTTCACGTTTGTTACACTCAAACAGTGTCTCCTCTCATATGCTGAACTGGTCGCATTGTGGATTTTGGTTAAAACATGATTTTGGACAATGTTCATGGAACTCAGTTTAAAACGGACTTGCAGACTTGAAAACCCTTGCCTATTGTAGAGCGCGCCTCCTACTTCCACTGCTGAACGAAAACCCATGATTTTGGACCCTGTTTTCATGCGAAAAGGCTAAAAGAAATGTTTCACGTTTGTTACACTCAAACAGTGTCTCCTCTCATATGCTGAACTGGTCGCATTGTGGATTTTGGTTAAAACATGATTTTGGACAATGTTCATGGAACTCAGTTTAAAACTGACTTGCAGACTTGAAAACCCTTGCCTATTGTAGAGCGCGCCTCCTACTTCCACTGCTGAACGAAAACCCATGATTTTGGACCCTGTTTTCATGCGAAAAGGCTAAAAGAAATGTTTCACGTTTGTTACACTCAAACAGTGTCTCCTCTCATATGCTGAACTGGTCGCATTGTGGATTTTGGTTAAAACATGATTTTGGACAATGTTCATGGAACTCAGTTTAAAACGTACTTGCAGACTTGAAAACCCTTGCCTATTGTAGAGCGCGCCTCCTACTTCCACTGCTGAACGAAAACCCATGATTTTGGACCCTGTTTTCATGCGAAAAGGCTAAAAGAAATGTTTCACGTTTGTTACACTCAAACAGTGTCTCCTCTCATATGCTGAACTGGTCGCATTGTGGATTTTGGTTAAAACATGATTTTGGACAATGTTCATGGAACTCAGTTTAAAACGGACTTGCAGACTTGAAAACCCTTGCCTATTGTAGAGCGCGCCTCCTACTTCCACTGCTGAACGAAAACCCATGATTTTGGACCCTGTTTTCATGCGAAAAGGCTAAAAGAAATGTTACACGTTTGTTACACTCAAACAGTGTCTCCTCTCATATGCTGAACTGGTCGCATTGTGGATTTTGGTTAAAACATGATTTTGGACAATGTTCATGGAACTCAGTTTAAAACGGACTTGCAGACTTGAAAACCCTTGCCTATTGTAGAGCGCGCCTCCTACTTCCACTGCTGAACGAAAACCCATGATTTTGGACCCTGTTTTCATGCGAAAAGGCTAAAAGAAATGTTTCACGTTTGTTACACTCAAACAGTGTCTCCTCTCATATGCTGAACTGGTCGCATTGTGGATTTTGGTTAAAACATGATTTTGGACAATGTTCATGGAACTCAGTTTAAAACTGACTTGCAGACTTGAAAACCCTTGCCTATTGTAGAGCGCGCCTCCTACTTCCACTGCTGAACGAAAACCCATGATTTTGGACCCTGTTTTCATGCGAAAAGGCTAAAAGAAATGTTTCACGTTTGTTACACTCAAACAGTGTCTCCTCTCATATGCTGAACTGGTCGCATTGTGGATTTTGGTTAAAACATGATTTTGGACAATGTTCATGGAACTCAGTTTAAAACGGACTTGCAGACTTGAAAACCCTTGCCTATTGTAGAGCGCGCCTCCTACTTCCACTGCTGAACGAAAACCCATGATTTTGGACCCTGTTTTCATGCGAAAAGGCTAAAAGAAATGTTTCACGTTTGTTACACTCAAACAGTGTCTCCTCTCATATGCTGAACTGGTCGCATTGTGGATTTTGGTTAAAACATGATTTTGGACAATGTTCATGGAACTCAGTTTAAAACGGACTTGCAGACTTGAAAACCCTTGCCTATTGTAGAGCGCGCCTCCTACTTCCACTGCTGAACGAAAACCCATGATTTTGGACCCTGTTTTCATGCGAAAAGGCTAAAAGAAATGTTTCACGTTTGTTACACTCAAACAGTGTCTCCTCTCATATGCTGAACTGGTCGCATTGTGGATTTTGGTTAAAACATGATTTTGGACAATGTTCATGGAACTCAGCTTAAAACGTACTTGCAGACTTGAAAACCCTTGCCTATTGTAGAGCGCGCCTCCTACTTCCACTGCTGAACGAAAACCCATGATTTTGGACCCTGTTTTCATGCGAAAAGGCTAAAAGAAATGTTTCACGTTTGTTACACTCAAACAGTGTCTCCTCTCATATGCTGAACTGGTCTCATTGTGGATTTTGGTTAAAACATGATTTTGGACAATGTTCATGGAACTCAGTTTAAAACGGACTTGCAGACTTGAAAACCCTTGCCTATTGTAGAGCGCGCCTCCTACTTCCACTGCTGAACGAAAACCCATGATTTTGGACCCTGTTTTCATGCGAAAAGGCTAAAAGAAATGTTTCACGTTTGTTACACTCAAACAGTGTCTCCTCTCATATGCTGAACTGGTCGCATTGTGGATTTTGGTTAAAACATGATTTTGGACAATGTTCATGGAACTCAGTTTAAAACGTACTTGCAGACTTGAAAACCTGCAAGTACGTTTTAGAGCGCGCCTCCTACTTCCACTGCTGAACGAAAACCCATGATTTTGGACCCTGTTTTCATGCGAAAAGGCTAAAAGAAATGTTTCACGTTTGTTACACTCAAACAGTGTCTCCTCTCATATGCTGAACTGGTCGCATTGTGGATTTTGGTTAAAACATGATTTTGGACAATGTTCATGGAACTCAGTTTAAAACTGACTTGCAGACTTGAAAACCCTTGCCTATTGTAGAGCGCGCCTCCTACTTCCACTGCTGAACGAAAACCCATGATTTTGGACCCTGTTTTCATGCGAAAAGGCTAAAAGAAATGTTTCACGTTTGTTACACTCAAACAGTGTCTCCTCTCATATGCTGAACTGGTCGCATTGTGGATTTTGGTTAAAACATGATTTTGGACAATGTTCATGGAACTCAGTTTAAAACGTACTTGCAGACTTGAAAACCCTTGCCTATTGTAGAGCGCGCCTCCTACTTCCACTGCTGAACGAAAACCCATGATTTTGGACCCTGTTTTCATGCGAAAAGGCTAAAAGAAATGTTTCACGTTTGTTACACTCAAACAGTGTCTCCTCTCATATGCTGAACTGGTCGCATTGTGGATTTTGGTTAAAACATGATTTTGGACAATGTTCATGGAACTCAGTTTAAAACGGACTTGCAGACTTGAAAACCCTTGCCTATTGTAGAGCGCGCCTCCTACTTCCACTGCTGAACGAAAACCCATGATTTTGGACCCTGTTTTCATGCGAAAAGGCTAAAAGAAATGTTTCACGTTTGTTACACTCAAACAGTGTCTCCTCTCATATGCTGAACTGGTCGCATTGTGGATTTTGGTTAAAACATGATTTTGGACAATGTTCATGGAACTCAGTTTAAAACGTACTTGCAGACTTGAAAACCCTTGCCTATTGTAGAGCGTGCCTCCTACTTCCACTGCTGAACGAAAACGCATGATTTTGGACCCTGTTTTCATGCGAAAAGGCTAAAAGAAATGTTTCACGTTTGTTACACTCAAACAGTGTCTCCTCTCATATGCTGAACTGGTCGCATTGTGGATTTAGGTTAAAACATGATTTTGGACAATGTTCATGGAACTCAGTTTAAAACGTACTTGCAGACTTGAAAACCCTTGCCTATTGTAGAGCGCGCCTCCTACTTCTACTGCTGAACGAAAACCCATGATTGTGGACCCTGTTTTCATGCGAAAAGGCTAAAAGAAATGTTTCACGTTTGTTACACTCAAACAGTGTCTCCTCTCATATGCTGAACTGGTCGCATTGTGGATTTTGGTTAAAACAGGATTTTGGACAATGTTCATGGAACTCAGTTTAAAACGGACTTGCAGACTTGAAAACCCTTGCCTATTGTAGAGCGCGCCTCCTACTTCCACTGCTGAACGAAAACCCATGATTTTGGACCCTGTTTTCATGCGAAAAGGCTAAAAGAAATGTTTCACGTTTGTTACACTCAAACAGTGTCTCCTCTCATATGCTGAACTGGTCGCATTGTGGATTTTGGTTAAAACATGATTTTGGACAATGTTCATGGAACTCAGTTTAAAACGGACTTGCAGACTTGAAAACCTTTGCCTATTGTAGAGCGCGCCTCCTACTTCCACTGCTGAACGAAAACCCATGATTTTGGACCCTGTTTTCATGCGAAAAGGCTAAAAGAAATGTTTCACGTTTGTTACACTCAAACAGTGTCTCCTCTCATATGCTGAACTGGTCGCATTGTGGATTTTGGTTAAAACATGATTTTGGACAATGTTCATGGAACTCAGTTTAAAACGGACTTGCAGACTTGAAAACCCTTGCCTATTGTAGAGCGCGCCTCCTACTTCCACTGCTGAACGAAAACCCATGATTTTGGACGCTGTTTTCATGCGAAAAGGCTAAAAGAAATGTTTCACGTTTGTTACACTCAAACAGTGTCTCCTCTCATATGCTGAACTGGTCGCATTGTGGATTTTGGTTAAAACATGATTTTGGACAATGTTCATGGAACTCAGTTTAAAACGTACTTGCAGACTTGAAAACCCTTGCCTATTGTAGAGCGCGCCTCCTACTTCCACTGCTGAACGAAAACCCATGATTTTGGACCCTGTTTTCATGCGAAAAGGCTAAAAGAAATGTTTCACGTTTGTTACACTCAAACAGTGTCTCCTCTCATATGCTGAACTGGTCGCATTGTGGATTTTGGTTAAAACATGATTTTGGACAATGTTCATGGAACTCAGTTTAAAACGTACTTGCAGACTTGAAAACCCTTGCCTATTGTAGAGCGCGCCTCCTACTTCCACTGCTGAACGAAAACCCATGATTTTGGACCCTGTTTTCATGCGAAAAGGCTAAAAGAAATGTTTCACGTTTGTTACACTCAAACAGTGTCTCCTCTCATATGCTGAACTGGTCGCATTGTGGATTTTGGTTAAAACATGATTTTGGACAATGTTCATGGAACTCAGTTTAAAACGTACTTGCAGACTTGAAAACCCTTGCCTATTGTAGAGCGCGCCTCCTACTTCCACTGCTGAACGAAAACCCATGATTTTGGACCCTGTTTTCATGCGAAAAGGCTAAAAGAAATGTTTCACGTTTGTTACACTCAAACAGTGTCTCCTCTCATATGCTGAACTGGTCGCATTGTGGATTTTGGTTAAAACATGATTTTGGACAATGTTCATGGAACTCAGTTTAAAACGTACTTGCAGACTTGAAAACCCTTGCCTATTGTAGAGCGCGCCTCCTACTTCCACTGCTGAACGAAAACCCATGATTTTGGACCCTGTTTTCATGCGAAAAGGCTAAAAGAAATGTTTCACGTTTGTTACACTCAAACAGTGTCTCCTCTCATATGCTGAACTGGTCGCATTGTGGATTTTGGTTAAAACATGATTTTGGACAATGTTCATGGAACTCAGTTTAAAACGTACTTGCAGACTTGAAAACCCTTGCCTATTGTAGAGCGCGCCTCCTACTTCCACTGCTGAACGAAAACGCATGATTTTGGACCCTGTTTTCATGCGAAAAGGCTAAAAGAAATGTTTCACGTTTGTTACACTCAAACAGTGTCTCCTCTCATATGCTGAACTGGTCGCATTGTGGATTTTGGTTAAAACATGATTTTGGACAATGTTCATGGAACTCAGTTTAAAACGTACTTGCAGACTTGAAAACCCTTGCCTATTGTAGAGCGCGCCTCCTACTTCCACTGCTGAACGAAAACCCATGATTTTGGACCCTGTTTTCATGCGAAAAGGCTAAAAGAAATGTTTCACGTTTGTTACACTCAAACAGTGTCTCCTCTCATATGCTGAACTGGTCGCATTGTGGATTTTGGTTAAAACATGATTTTGGACAATGTTCATGGAACTCAGTTTAAAACGGACTTGCAGACTTGAAAACCCTTGCCTATTGTAGAGCGCGCCTCCTACTTCCACTGCTGAACGAAAACCCATGATTTTGGACCCTGTTTTCATGCGAAAAGGCTAAAAGAAATGTTTCACGTTTGTTACACTCAAACAGTGTCTCCTCTCATATGCTGAACTGGTCGCATTGTGGATTTTGGTTAAAACATGATTTTGGACAATGTTCATGGAACTCAGTTTAAAACGTACTTGCAGACTTGAAAACCCTTGCCTATTGTAGAGCGCGCCTCCTACTTCCACTGCTGAACGAAAACCCATGATTTTGGACCCTGTTTTCATGCGAAAAGGCTAAAAGAAATGTTTCACGTTTGTTACACTCAAACAGTGTCTCCTCTCATATGCTGAACTGGTCGCATTGTGGATTTTGGTTAAAACATGATTTTGGACAATGTTCATGGAACTCAGTTTAAAACGTACTTGCAGACTTGAAAACCCTTGCCTATTGTAGAGCGCGCCTCCTACTTCCACTGCTGAACGAAAACCCATGATTTTGGACCCTGTTTTCATGCGAAAAGGCTAAAAGAAATGTTTCACGTTTGTTACACTCAAACAGTGTCTCCTCTCATATGCTGAACTGGTCGCATTGTGGATTTTGGTTAAAACATGATTTTGGACAATGTTCATGGAACTCAGTTTAAAACGGACTTGCAGACTTGAAAACCCTTGCCTATTGTAGAGCGCGCCTCCTACTTCCACTGCTGAACGAAAACCCATGATTTTGGACCCTGTTTTCATGCGAAAAGGCTAAAAGAAATGTTTCACGTTTGTTACACTCAAACAGTGTCTCCTCTCATATGCTGAACTGGTCGCATTGTGGATTTTGGTTAAAACATGATTTTGGACAATGTTCATGGAACTCAGTTTAAAACGTACTTGCAGACTTGAAAACCTGCAAGTACGTTTTACAGCGCGCCTCCTACTTCCACTGCTGAACGAAAACCCATGATTTTGGACCCTGTTTTCATGCGAAAAGGCTAAAAGAAATGTTTCACGTTTGTTACACTCAAACAGTGTCTCCTCTCATATGCTGAACTGGTCGCATTGTGGATTTTGGTTAAAACATGATTTTGGACAATGTTCATGGAACTCAGTTTAAAACGTACTTGCAGACTTGAAAACCTGCAAGTACGTTTTAGAGCGCGCCTCCTACTTCCACTGCTGAACGAAAACCCATGATTTTGGACCCTGTTTTCATGCGAAAAGGCTAAAAGAAATGTTTCACGTTTGTTACACTCAAACAGTGTCTCCTCTCATATGCTGAACTGGTCGCATTGTGGATTTTGGTTAAAACATGATTTTGGACAATGTTCATGGAACTCAGTTTAAAACGTACTTGCAGACTTGAAAACCTGCAAGTACGTTTTAGAGCGCGCCTCCTACTTCCACTGCTGAACGAAAACCCATGATTTTGGACCCTGTTTTCATGCGAAAAGGCTAAAAGAAATGTTTCACGTTTGTTACACTCAAACAGTGTCTCCTCTCATATGCTGAACTGGTCGCATTGTGGATTTTGGTTAAAACATGATTTTGGACAATGTTCATGGAACTCAGTTTAAAACGTACTTGCAGACTTGAAAACCTGCAAGTACGTTTTAGAGCGCGCCTCCTACTTCCACTGCTGAACGAAAACCCATGATTTTGGACCCTGTTTTCATGCGAAAAGGCTAAAAGAAATGTTTCACGTTTGTTACACTCAAACAGTGTCTCCTCTCATATGCTGAACTGGTCGCATTGTGGATTTTGGTTAAAACATGATTTTGGACAATGTTCATGGAACTCAGTTTAAAACGTACTTGCAGACTTGAAAACCCTTGCCTATTGTAGAGCGCGCCTCCTACTTCCACTGCTGAACGAAAACCCATGATTTTGGACCCTGTTTTCATGCGAAAAGGCTAAAAGAAATGTTTCACGTTTGTTACACTCAAACAGTGTCTCCTCTCATATGCTGAACTGGTCGCATTGTGGATTTTGGTTAAAACATGATTTTGGACAATGTTCATGGAACTCAGTTTAAAACGGACTTGCAGACTTGAAAACCCTTGCCTATTGTAGAGCGCGCCTCCTACTTCCACTGCTGAACGAAAACCCATGATTTTGGACCCTGTTTTCATGCGAAAAGGCTAAAAGAAATGTTTCACGTTTGTTACACTCAAACAGTGTCTCCTCTCATATGCTGAACTGGTCGCATTGTGGATTTTGGTTAAAACATGATTTTGGACAATGTTCATGGAACTCAGTTTAAAACGGACTTGCAGACTTGAAAACCCTTGCCTATTGTAGAGCGCGCCTCCTACTTCCACTGCTGAACGAAAACCCATGATTTTGGACCCTGTTTTCATGCGAAAAGGCTAAAAGAAATGTTTCACGTTTGTTACACTCAAACAGTGTCTCCTCTCATATGCTGAACTGGTCGCATTGTGGATTTTGGTTAAAACATGATTTTGGACAATGTTCATGGAACTCAGTTTAAAACGTACTTGCAGACTTGAAAACCCTTGCCTATTGTAGAGCGCGCCTCCTACTTCCACTGCTGAACGAAAACCCATGATTTTGGACCCTGTTTTCATGCGAAAAGGCTAAAAGAAATGTTTCACGTTTGTTACACTCAAACAGTGTCTCCTCTCATATGCTGAACTGGTCGCATTGTGGATTTTGGTTAAAACATGATTTTGGACAATGTTCATGGAACTCAGTTTAAAACGGACTTGCAGACTTGAAAACCCTTGCCTATTGTAGAGCGCGCCTCCTACTTCCACTGCTGAACGAAAACCCATGATTTTGGACCCTGTTTTCATGCGAAAAGGCTAAAAGAAATGTTTCACGTTTGTTACACTCAAACAGTGTCTCCTCTCATATGCTGAACTGGTCGCATTGTGGATTTTGGTTAAAACATGATTTTGGACAATGTTCATGGAACTCAGTTTAAAACGTACTTGCAGACTTGAAAACCCTTGCCTATTGTAGAGCGCGCCTCCTACTTCCACTGCTGAACGAAAACGCATGATTTTGGACCCTGTTTTCATGCGAAAAGGCTAAAAGAAATGTTTCACGTTTGTTACACTCAAACAGTGTCTCCTCTCATATGCTGAACTGGTCGCATTGTGGATTTTGGTTAAAACATGATTTTGGACAATGTTCATGGAACTCAGTTTAAAACGTACTTGCAGACTTGAAAACCCTTGCCTATTGTAGAGCGCGCCTCCTACTTCCACTGCTGAACGAAAACCCATGATTTTGGACCCTGTTTTCATGCGAAAAGGCTAAAAGAAATGTTTCACGTTTGTTACACTCAAACAGTGTCTCCTCTCATATGCTGAACTGGTCGCATTGTGGATTTTGGTTAAAACATGATTTTGGACAATGTTCATGGAACTCAGTTTAAAACGTACTTGCAGACTTGAAAACCCTTGCCTATTGTAGAGCGCGCCTCGTACTTCCACTGCTGAACGAAAACCCATGATTTTGGACCCTGTTTTCATGCGAAAAGGCTAAAAGAAATGTTTCACGTTTGTTACACTCAAACAGTGTCTCCTCTCATATGCTGAACTGGTCGCATTGTGGATTTTGGTTAAAACATGATTTTGGACAATGTTCATGGAACTCAGTTTAAAACGTACTTGCAGACTTGAAAACCCTTGCCTATTGTAGAGTGCGCCTCCTACTTCCACTGCTGAACGAAAACGCATGATTTTGGACCCTGTTTTCATGCGAAAAGGCTAAAAGAAATGTTTCACGTTTGTTACACTCAAACAGTGTCTCCTCTCATATGCTGAACTGGTCGCATTGTGGATTTTAGTTAAAACATGATTTTGGACAATGTTCATGGAACTCAGTTTAAAACGTACTTGCAGACTTGAAAACCCTTGCCTATTGTAGAGCGCGCCTCCTACTTCCACTGCTGAACGAAAACCCATGATTTTGGACCCTGTTTTCATGCGAAAAGGCTAAAAGAAATGTTTCACGTTTGTTACACTCAAACAGTGTCTCCTCTCATATGCTGAACTGGTCGCATTGTGGATTTTGGTTAAAACATGATTTTGGACAATGTTCATGGAACTCAGTTTAAAACGGACTTGCAGACTTGAAAACCCTTGCCTATTGTAGAGCGCGCCTCCTACTTCCACTGCTGAACGAAAACCCATGATTTTGGACCCTGTTTTCATGCGAAAAGGCTAAAAGAAATGTTTCACGTTTGTTACACTCAAACAGTGTCTCCTCTCATATGCTGAACTGGTCGCATTGTGGATTTTGGTTAAAACATGATTTTGGACAATGTTCATGGAACTCAGTTTAAAACGTACTTGCAGACTTGAAAACCCTTGCCTATTGTAGAGCGCGCCTCCTACTTCCACTGCTGAACGAAAACCCATGATTTTGGACCCTGTTTTCATGCGAAAAGGCTAAAAGAAATGTTTCACGTTTGTTACACTCAAACAGTGTCTCCTCTCATATGCTGAACTGGTCGCATTGTGGATTTTGGTTAAAACATGATTTTGGACAATGTTCATGGAACTCAGTTTAAAACGTACTTGCAGACTTGAAAACCCTTGCCTATTGTAGAGCGCGCCTCCTACTTCCACTGCTGAACGAAAACCCATGATTTTGGACCCTGTTTTCATGCGAAAAGGCTAAAAGAAATGTTTCACGTTTGTTACACTCAAACAGTGTCTCCTCTCATATGCTGAACTGGTCGCATTGTGGATTTTGGTTAAAACATGATTTTGGACAATGTTCATGGAACTCAGTTTAAAACGTACTTGCAGACTTGAAAACCCTTGCCTATTGTAGAGCGCGCCTCCTACTTCCACTGCTGAACGAAAACCCATGATTTTGGACCCTGTTTTCATGCGAAAAGGCTAAAAGAAATGTTTCACGTTTGTTACACTCAAACAGTGTCTCCTCTCATATGCTGAACTGGTCGCATTGTGGATTTTGGTTAAAACATGATTTTGGACAATGTTCATGGAACTCAGTTTAAAACGTACTTGCAGACTTGAAAACCCTTGCCTATTGTAGAGCGCGCCTCCTACTTCCACTGCTGAACGAAAACGCATGATTTTGGACCCTGTTTTCATGCGAAAAGGCTAAAAGAAATGTTTCACGTTTGTTACACTCAAACAGTGTCTCCTCTCATATGCTGAACTGGTCGCATTGTGGATTTTGGTTAAAACATGATTTTGGACAATGTTCATGGAACTCAGTTTAAAACGTACTTGCAGACTTGAAAACCCTTGCCTATTGTAGAGCGCGCCTCCTACTTCCACTGCTGAACGAAAACCCATGATTTTGGACCCTGTTTTCATGCGAAAAGGCTAAAAGAAATGTTTCACGTTTGTTACACTCAAACAGTGTCTCCTCTCATATGCTGAACTGGTCGCATTGTGGATTTTGGTTAAAACATGATTTTGGACAATGTTCATGGAACTCAGTTTAAAACGTACTTGCAGACTTGAAAACCCTTGCCTATTGTAGAGCGCGCCTCCTACTTCCACTGCTGAACGAAAACGCATGATTTTGGACCCTGTTTTCATGCGAAAAGGCTAAAAGAAATGTTTCACGTTTGTTACACTCAAACAGTGTCTCCTCTCATATGCTGAACTGGTCGCATTGTGGATTTTGGTTAAAACATGATTTTGGACAATGTTCATGGAACTCAGTTTAAAACGTACTTGCAGACTTGAAAACCCTTGCCTATTGTAGAGCGCGCCTCCTACTTCCACTGCTGAACGAAAACCCATGATTTTGGACCCTGTTTTCATGCGAAAAGGCTAAAAGAAATGTTTCACGTTTGTTACACTCAAACAGTGTCTCCTCTCATATGCTGAACTGGTCGCATTGTGGATTTTGGTTAAAACATGATTTTGGACAATGTTCATGGAACTCAGTTTAAAACGTACTTGCAGACTTGAAAACCCTTGCCTATTGTAGAGCGCGCCTCGTACTTCCACTGCTGAACGAAAACCCATGATTTTGGACCCTGTTTTCATGCGAAAAGGCTAAAAGAAATGTTTCACGTTTGTTACACTCAAACAGTGTCTCCTCTCATATGCTGAACTGGTCGCATTGTGGATTTTGGTTAAAACATGATTTTGGACAATGTTCATGGAACTCAGTTTAAAACGTACTTGCAGACTTGAAAACCCTTGCCTATTGTAGAGCGCGCCTCCTACTTCCACTGCTGAACGAAAACCCATGATTTTGGACCCTGTTTTCATGCGAAAAGGCTAAAAGAAATGTTTCACGTTTGTTACACTCAAACAGTGTCTCCTCTCATATGCTGAACTGGTCGCATTGTGGATTTTGGTTAAAACATGATTTTGGACAATGTTCATGGAACTCAGTTTAAAACGGACTTGCAGACTTGAGAACCCTTGCCTATTGTAGAGCGCGCCTCCTACTTCCACTGCTGAACGAAAACCCATGATTTTGGACCCTGTTTTCATGCGAAAAGGCTAAAAGAAATGTTTCACGTTTGTTACACTCAAACAGTGTCTCCTCTCATATGCTGAACTGGTCGCATTGTGGATTTTGGTTAAAACATGATTTTGGACAATGTTCATGGAACTCAGTTTAAAACGTACTTGCAGACTTGAAAACCCTTGCCTATTGTAGAGCGCGCCTCCTACTTCCACTGCTGAACGAAAACCCATGATTTTGGACCCTGTTTTCATGCGAAAAGGCTAAAAGAAATGTTTCACGTTTGTTACACTCAAACAGTGTCTCCTCTCATATGCTGAACTGGTCGCATTGTGGATTTTGGTTAAAACATGATTTTGGACAATGTTCATGGAACTCAGTTTAAAACGGACTTGCAGACTTGAAAACCCTTGCCTATTGTAGAGCGCGCCTCCTACTTCCACTGCTGAACGAAAACCCATGATTTTGGACCCTGTTTTCATGCGAAAAGGCTAAAAGAAATGTTTCACGTTTGTTACACTCAAACAGTGTCTCCTCTCATATGCTGAACTGGTCGCATTGTGGATTTTGGTTAAAACATGATTTTGGACAATGTTCATGGAACTCAGTTTAAAACGTACTTGCAGACTTGAAAACCCTTGCCTATTGTAGAGCGCGCCTCCTACTTCCACTGCTGAACGAAAACCCATGATTTTGGACCCTGTTTTCATGCGAAAAGGCTAAAAGAAATGTTTCACGTTTGTTACACTCAAACAGTGTCTCCTCTCATATGCTGAACTGGTCGCATTGTGGATTTTGGTTAAAACATGATTTTGGACAATGTTCATGGAACTCAGTTTAAAACGTACTTGCAGACTTGAAAACCCTTGCCTATTGTAGAGCGCGCCTCCTACTTCCACTGCTGAACGAAAACCCATGATTTTGGACCCTGTTTTCATGCGAAAAGGCTAAAAGAAATGTTTCACGTTTGTTACACTCAAACAGTGTCTCCTCTCATATGCTGAACTGGTCGCATTGTGGATTTTGGTTAAAACATGATTTTGGACAATGTTCATGGAACTCAGTTTAAAACGTACTTGCAGACTTGAAAACCCTTGCCTATTGTAGAGCGCGCCTCCTACTTCCACTGCTGAACGAAAACGCATGATTTTGGACCCTGTTTTCATGCGAAAAGGCTAAAAGAAATGTTTCACGTTTGTTACACTCAAACAGTGTCTCTTCTCATATGCTGAACTGGTCGCATTGTGGATTTTGGTTAAAACATGATTTTGGACAATGTTCATGGAACTCAGCTTAAAACGTACTTGCAGACTTGAAAACCCTTGCCTATTGTAGAGCGCGCCTCCTACTTCCACTGCTGAACGAAAACCCATGATTTTGGACCCTGTTTTCATGCGAAAAGGCTAAAAGAAATGTTTCACGTTTGTTACACTCAAACAGTGTCTCCTCTCATATGCTGAACTGGTCGCATTGTGGATTTTGGTTAAAACATGATTTTGGACAATGTTCATGGAACTCAGTTTAAAACGTACTTGCAGACTTGAAAACCCTTGCCTATTGTAGAGCGCGCCTCCTACTTCCACTGCTGAACGAAAACGCATGATTTTGGACCCTGTTTTCATGCGAAAAGGCTAAAAGAAATGTTTCACGTTTGTTACACTCAAACAGTGTCTCCTCTCATATGCTGAACTGGTCGCATTGTGGATTTTGGTTAAAACATGATTTTGGACAATGTTCATGGAACTCAGTTTAAAACGTACTTGCAGACTTGAAAACCCTTGCCTATTGTAGAGCGCGCCTCCTACTTCCACTGCTGAACGAAAACCCATGATTTTGGACCCTGTTTTCATGCGAAAAGGCTAAAAGAAATGTTTCACGTTTGTTACACTCAAACAGTGTCTCCTCTCATATGCTGAACTGGTCGCATTGTGGATTTTGGTTAAAACATGATTTTGAACAATGTTCATGGAACTCAGTTTAAAACGGACTTGCAGACTTGAAAACCCTTGCCTATTGTAGAACGCGCCTCCTACTTCCACTGCTGAACGAAAACCCATGATTTTGGACCCTGTTTTCATGCGAAAAGGCTAAAAGAAATGTTTCACGTTTGTTACACTCAAACAGTGTCTCCTCTCATATGCTGAACTGGTCGCATTGTGGATTTTGGTTAAAACATGATTCTGGACAATGTTCATGGAACTCAGTTTAAAACGGACTTGCAGACTTGAAAACCCTTGCCTATTGTAGAGCGCGCCTCCTACTTCCACTGCTGAACGAAAACCCATGATTTTGGACCCTGTTTTCATGCGAAAAGGCTAAAAGAAATGTTTCACGTTTGTTACACTCAAACAGTGTCTCCTCTCATATGCTGAACTGGTCGCATTGTGGATTTTGGTTAAAACATGATTTTGGACAATGTTCATGGAACTCAGTTTAAAACGGACTTGCAGACTTGAAAACCCTTGCCTATTGTAGAGCGCGCCTCCTACTTCCACTGCTGAACGAAAACCCATGATTTTGGACCCTGTTTTCATGCGAAAAGGCTAAAAGAAATGTTTCACGTTTGTTACACTCAAACAGTGTCTCCTCTCATATGCTGAACTGGTCGCATTGTGGATTTTGGTTAAAACATGATTTTGGACAATGTTCATGGAACTCAGTTTAAAACGTACTTGCAGACTTGAAAACCCTTGCATATTGTAGAGCGCGCCTCCTACTTCCACTGCTGAACGAAAACCCATGATTTTGGACCCTGTTTTCATGCGAAAAGGCTAAAAGAAATGTTTCACGTTTGTTACACTCAAACAGTGTCTCCTCTCATATGCTGAACTGGTCGCATTGTGGATTTTGGTTAAAACATGATTTTGGACAATGTTCATGGAACTCAGTTTAAAACGGACTTGCAGACTTGAAAACCCTTGCCTATTGTAGAGCGCGCCTCCTACTTCCACTGCTGAACGAAAACCCATGATTTTGGACCCTGTTTTCATGCGAAAAGGCTAAAAGAAATGTTTCACGTTTGTTACACTCAAACAGTGTCTCCTCTCATATGCTGAACTGGTCGCATTGTGGATTTTGGTTAAAACATGGTTTTGGACAATGTTCATGGAACTCAGTTTAAAACGGACTTGCAGACTTGAAAACCCTTGCCTATTGTAGAGCGCGCCTCCTACTTCCACTGCTGAACGAAAACCCATGATTTTGGACCCTGTTTTCATGCGAAAAGGCTAAAAGAAATGTTTCACGTTTGTTACACTCAAACAGTGTCTCCTCTCATATGCTGAACTGGTCGCATTGTGGATTTTGGTTAAAACATGATTTTGGACAATGTTCATGGAACTCAGTTTAAAACGTACTTGCAGACTTGAAAACCCTTGCCTATTGTAGAGCGCGCCTCCTACTTCCACTGCTGAACGAAAACCCATGATTTTGGACCCTGTTTTCATGCGAAAAGGCTAAAAGAAATGTTTCACGTTTGTTACACTCAAACAGTGTCTCCTCTCATATGCTGAACTGGTCGCATTGTGGATTTTGGTTAAAACATGATTTTGGACAATGTTCATGGAACTCAGTTTAAAACGTACTTGCAGACTTGAAAACCCTTGCCTATTGTAGAGCGCGCCTCCTACTTCCACTGCTGAACGAAAACGCATGATTTTGGACCCTGTTTTCATGCGAAAAGGCTAAAAGAAATGTTTCACGTTTGTTACACTCAAACAGTGTCTCCTCTCATATGCTGAACTGGTCGCATTGTGGATTTTGGTTAAAACATGATTTTGGACAATGTTCATGGAACTCAGTTTAAAACGTACTTGCAGACTTGAAAACCCTTGCCTATTGTAGAGCGTGCCTCCTACTTCCACTGCTGAACGAAAACCCATGATTTTGGACCCTGTTTTCATGCGAAAAGGCTAAAAGAAATGTTTCACGTTTGTTACACTCAAACAGTGTCTCCTCTCATATGCTGAACTGGTCGCATTGTGGATTTTGGTTAAAACATGATTTTGGACAATGTTCATGGAACTCAGTTTAAAACGGACTTGCAGACTTGAAAACCCTTGCCTATTGTAGAGCGCGCCTCCTACTTCCACTGCTGAACGAAAACCCATGATTTTGGACCCTGTTTTCATGCGAAAAGGCTAAAAGAAATGTTTCACGTTTGTTACACTCAAACAGTGTCTCCTCTCATATGCTGAACTGGTCGCATTGTGGATTTTGGTTAAAACATGATTTTGGACAATGTTCATGGAACTCAGTTTAAAACGTACTTGCAGACTTGAAAACCCTTGCCTATTGTAGAGCGCGCCTCCTACTTCCACTGCTGAACGAAAACGCATGATTTTGGACCCTGTTTTCATGCGAAAAGGCTAAAAGAAATGTTTCACGTTTGTTACACTCAAACAGTGTCTCTTCTCATATGCTGAACTGGTCGCATTGTGGATTTTGGTTAAAACATGATTTTGGACAATGTTCATGGAACTCAGTTTAAAACGGACTTGCAGACTTGAAAACCCTTGCCTATTGTAGAGCGCGCCTCCTACTTCCACTGCTGAACGAAAACCCATGATTTTGGACCCTGTTTTCATGCGAAAAGGCTAAAAGAAATGTTTCACGTTTGTTACACTCAAACAGTGTCTCCTCTCATATGCTGAACTGGTCGCATTGTGGATTTTGGTTAAAACATGATTTTGGACAATGTTCATGGAACTCAGTTTAAAACGTACTTGCAGACTTGAAAACCCTTGCCTATTGTAGAGCGCGCCTCCTACTTCCACTGCTGAACGAAAACCCATGATTTTGGACCCTGTTTTCATGCGAAAAGGCTAAAAGAAATGTTTCACGTTTGTTACACTCAAACAGTGTCTCCTCTCATATGCTGAACTGGTCGCATTGTGGATTTTGGTTAAAACATGATTTTGGACAATGTTCATGGAACTCAGTTTAAAACGTACTTGCAGACTTGAAAACCCTTGCCTATTGTAGAGCGCGCCTCCTACTTCCACTGCTGAACGAAAACGCATGATTTTGGACCCTGTTTTCATGCGAAAAGGCTAAAAGAAATGTTTCACGTTTGTTACACTCAAACAGTGTCTCTTCTCATATGCTGAACTGGTCGCATTGTGGATTTTGGTTAAAACATGATTTTGGACAATGTTCATGGAACTCAGTTTAAAACGGACTTGCAGACTTGAAAACCCTTGCCTATTGTAGAGCGCGCCTCCTACTTCCACTGCTGAACGAAAACCCACGATTTTGGACCCTGTTTTCATGCGAAAAGGCTAAAAGAAATGTTTCACGTTTGTTACACTCAAACAGTGTCTCCTCTCATATGCTGAACTGGTCGCATTGTGGATTTTGGTTAAAACATGATTTTGGACAATGTTCATGGAACTCAGTTTAAAACGGACTTGCAGACTTGAAAACCCTTGCCTATTGTAGAGCGCGCCTCCTACTTCCACTGCTGAACGAAAACCCATGATTTTGGACCCTGTTTTCATGCGAAAAGGCTAAAAGAAATGTTTCACGTTTGTTACACTCAAACAGTGTCTCCTCTCATATGCTGAACTGGTCGCATTGTGGATTTTGGTTAAAACATGATTTTGGACAATGTTCATGGAACTCAGTTTAAAACGGACTTGCAGACTTGAAAACCCTTGCCTATTGTAGAGCGCGCCTCCTACTTCCACTGCTGAACGAAAACCCATGATTTTGGACCCTGTTTTCATGCGAAAAGGCTAAAAGAAATGTTTCACGTTTGTTACACTCAAACAGTGTCTCCTCTCATATGCTGAACTGGTCGCATTGTGGATTTTGGTTAAAACATGATTTTGGACAATGTTCATGGAACTCAGTTTAAAACGTACTTGCAGACTTGAAAACCCTTGCCTATTGTAGAGCGCGCCTCCTACTTCCACTGCTGAACGAAAACGCATGATTTTGGACCCTGTTTTCATGCGAAAAGGCTAAAAGAAATGTTTCACGTTTGTTACACTCAAACAGTGTCTCTTCTCATATGCTGAACTGGTCGCATTGTGGATTTTGGTTAAAACATGATTTTGGACAATGTTCATGGAACTCAGTTTAAAACGGACTTGCAGACTTGAAAACCCTTGCCTATTGTAGAGCGCGCCTCCTACTTCCACTGCTGAACGAAAACCAATGATTTTGGACCCTGTTTTCATGCGAAAAGGCTAAAAGAAATGTTTCACGTTTGTTACACTCAAACAGTGTCTCCTCTCATATGCTGAACTGGTCGCATTGTGGATTTTGGTTAAAACATGATTTTGGACAATGTTCATGGAACTCAGTTTAAAACGTACTTGCAGACTTGAAAACCCTTGCCTATTGTAGAGCGCGCCTCCTACTTCCACTGCTGAACGAAAACGCATGATTTTGGACCCTGTTTTCATGCGAAAAGGCTAAAAGAAATGTTTCACGTTTGTTACACTCAAACAGTGTCTCTTCTCATATGCTGAACTGGTCGCATTGTGGATTTTGGTTAAAACATGATTTTGGACAATGTTCATGGAACTCAGCTTAAAACGTACTTGCAGACTTGAAAACCCTTGCCTATTGTAGAGCGCGCCTCCTACTTCCACTGCTGAACGAAAACCCATGATTTTGGACCCTGTTTTCATGCGAAAAGGCTAAAAGAAATGTTTCACGTTTGTTACACTCAAACAGTGTCTCCTCTCATATGCTGAACTGGTCGCATTGTGGATTTTGGTTAAAACATGATTTTGGACAATGTTCATGGAACTCAGTTTAAAACGTACTTGCAGACTTGAAAACCCTTGCCTATTGTAGAGCGCGCCTCCTACTTCCACTGCTGAACGAAAACGCATGATTTTGGACCCTGTTTTCATGCGAAAAGGCTAAAAGAAATGTTTCACGTTTGTTACACTCAAACAGTGTCTCCTCTCATATGCTGAACTGGTCGCATTGTGGATTTTGGTTAAAACATGATTTTGGACAATGTTCATGGAACTCAGTTTAAAACGGACTTGCAAACTTGAAAACCCTTGCCTATTGTAGAGCGCGCCTCCTACTTCCACTGCTGAACGAAAACCCATGATTTTGGACCCTGTTTTCATGCGAAAAGGCTAAAAGAAATGTTTCACGTTTGTTACACTCAAACAGTGTCTCCTCTCATATGCTGAACTGGTCGCATTGTGGATTTTGGTTAAAACATGATTTTGGACAATGTTCATGGAACTCAGTTTAAAACGTACTTGCAGACTTGAAAACCCTTGCCTATTGTAGAGCGCGCCTCCTACTTCCACTGCTGAACGAAAACGCATGATTTTGGACCCTGTTTTCATGCGAAAAGGCTAAAAGAAATGTTTCACGTTTGTTACACTCAAACAGTGTCTCCTCTCATATGCTGAACTGGTCGCATTGTGGATTTTGGTTAAAACATGATTTTGGACAATGTTCATGGAACTCAGTTTAAAACGGACTTGCAGACTTGAAAACCCTTGCCTATTGTAGAGCGCGCCTCCTACTTCCACTGCTGAACGAAAACCCATGATTTTGGACCCTTTTTTCATGCGAAAAGGCTAAAAGAAATGTTTCACGTTTGTTACACTCAAACAGTGTCTCCTCTCATATGCTGAACTGGTCGCATTGTGGATTTTGGTTAAAACATGATTTTGGACAATGTTCATGGAACTCAGTTTAAAACGTACTTGCAGACTTGAAAACCCTTGCCTATTGTAGAGCGCGCCTCCTACTTCCACTGCTGAACGAAAACCCATGATTTTGGACCCTGTTTTCATGCGAAAAGGCTAAAAGAAATGTTTCACGTTTGTTACACTCAAACAGTGTCTCCTCTCATATGCTGAACTGGTCGCATTGTGGATTTTGGTTAAAACATGATTTTGGACAATGTTCATGGAACTCAGTTTAAAACGTACTTGCAGACTTGAAAACCCTTGCCTATTGTAGAGCGCGCCTCCTACTTCCACTGCTGAACGAATACGCATGATTTTGGACCCTGTTTTCATGCGAAAAGGCTAAAAGAAATGTTTCACGTTTGTTACACTCAAACAGTGTCTCTTCTCATATGCTGAACTGGTCGCATTGTGGATTTTGGTTAAAACATGATTTTGGACAATGTTCATGGAACTCAGCTTAAAACGTACTTGCAGACTTGAAAACCCTTGCCTATTGTAGAGCGCGCCTCCTACTTCCACTGCTGAACGAAAACCCATGATTTTGGACCCTGTTTTCATGCGAAAAGGCTAAAAGAAATGTTTCACGTTTGTTACACTCAAACAGTGTCTCCTCTCATATGCTGAACTGGTCGCATTGTGGATTTTGGTTAAAACATGATTTTGGACAATGTTCATGGAACTCAGTTTAAAACGTACTTGCAGACTTGAAAACCCTTGCCTATTGTAGAGCGCGCCTCCTACTTCCACTGCTGAACGAAAACCCATGATTTTGGACCCTGTTTTCATGCGAAAAGGCTAAAAGAAATGTTTCACGTTTGTTACACTCAAACAGTGTCTCCTCTCATATGCTGAACTGGTCGCATTGTGGATTTTGGTTAAAACATGATTTTGGACAATGTTCATGGAACTCAGTTTAAAACGTACTTGCAGACTTGAAAACCCTTGCCTATTGTAGAGCGCGCCTCCTACTTCCACTGCTGAACGAAAACGCATGATTTTGGACCCTGTTTTCATGCGAAAAGGCTAAAAGAAATGTTTCACGTTTGTTACACTCAAACAGTGTCTCCTCTCATATGCTGAACTGGTCGCATTGTGGATTTTGGTTAAAACATGATTTTGGACAATGTTCATGGAACTCAGTTTAAAACGTACTTGCAGACTTGAAAACCCTTGCCTATTGTAGAGCGTGCCTCCTACTTCCACTGCTGAACGAAAACCCATGATTTTGGACCCTGTTTTCATGCGAAAAGGCTAAAAGAAATGTTTCACGTTTGTTACACTCAAACAGTGTCTCCTCTCATATGCTGAACTGGTCGCATTGTGGATTTTGGTTAAAACATGATTTTGGACAATGTTCATGGAACTCAGTTTAAAACGGACTTGCAGACTTGAAAACCCTTGCCTATTGTAGAGCGCGCCTCCTACTTCCACTGCTGAACGAAAACCCATGATTTTGGACCCTGTTTTCATGCGAAAAGGCTAAAAGAAATGTTTCACGTTTGTTACACTCAAACAGTGTCTCCTCTCATATGCTGAACTGGTCGCATTGTGGATTTTGGTTAAAACATGATTTTGGACAATGTTCATGGAACTCAGTTTAAAACGTACTTGCAGACTTGAAAACCCTTGCCTATTGTAGAGCGCGCCTCCTACTTCCACTGCTGAACGAAAACCCATGATTTTGGACCCTGTTTTCATGCGAAAAGGCTAAAAGAAATGTTTCACGTTTGTTACACTCAAACAGTGTCTCCTCTCATATGCTGAACTGGTCGCATTGTGGATTTTGGTTAAAACATGATTTTGGACAATGTTCATGGAACTCAGTTTAAAACGTACTTGCAGACTTGAAAACCCTTGCCTATTGTAGAGCGCGCCTCCTACTTCCACTGCTGAACGAAAACCCATGATTTTGGACCCTGTTTTCATGCGAAAAGGCTAAAAGAAATGTTTCACGTTTGTTACACTCAAACAGTGTCTCCTCTCATATGCTGAACTGGTCGCATTGTGGATTTTGGTTAAAACATGATTTTGGACAATGTTCATGGAACTCAGTTTAAAACGTACTTGCAGACTTGAAAACCCTTGCCTATTGTAGAGCGCGCCTCCTACTTCCACTGCTGAACGAAAACGCATGATTTTGGACCCTGTTTTCATGCGAAAAGGCTAAAAGAAATGTTTCACGTTTGTTACACTCAAACAGTGTCTCCTCTCATATGCTGAACTGGTCGCATTGTGGATTTTGGTTAAAACATGATTTTGGACAATGTTCATGGAACTCAGTTTAAAACGTACTTGCAGACTTGAAAACCCTTGCCTATTGTAGAGCGTGCCTCCTACTTCCACTGCTGAACGAAAACCCATGATTTTGGACCCTGTTTTCATGCGAAAAGGCTAAAAGAAATGTTTCACGTTTGTTACACTCAAACAGTGTCTCCTCTCATATGCTGAACTGGTCGCATTGTGGATTTTGGTTAAAACATGATTTTGGACAATGTTCATGGAACTCAGTTTAAAACGGACTTGCAGACTTGAAAACCCTTGCCTATTGTAGAGCGCGCCTCCTACTTCCACTGCTGAACGAAAACCCATGATTTTGGACCCTGTTTTCATGCGAAAAGGCTAAAAGAAATGTTTCACGTTTGTTACACTCAAACAGTGTCTCCTCTCATATGCTGAACTGGTCTTATTGTGGATTTTGGTTAAAACATGATTTTGGACAATGTTCATGGAACTCAGTTTAAAATGTACTTGCAGACTTGAAAACCCTTGCCTATTGTAGAGCGCGCCTCCTACTTCCACTGCTGAACGAAAACCCATGATTTTGGACCCTGTTTTCATGCGAAAAGGCTAAAAGAAATGTTTCACGTTTGTTACACTCAAACAGTGTCTCCTCTCATATGCTGAACTGGTCGCATTGTGGATTTTGGTTAAAACATGATTTTGGACAATGTTCATGGAACTCAGTTTAAAACGTACTTGCAGACTTGAAAACCCTTGCCTATTGTAGAGCGTGCCTCCTACTTCCACTGCTGAACGAAAACCCATGATTTTGGACCCTGTTTTCATGCGAAAAGGCTAAAAGAAATGTTTCACGTTTGTTACACTCAAACAGTGTCTCCTCTCATATGCTGAACTGGTCGCATTGTGGATTTTGGTTAAAACATGATTTTGGACAATGTTCATGGAACTCAGTTTAAAACGGACTTGCAGACTTGAAAACCCTTGCCTATTGTAGAGCGCGCCTCCTACTTCCACTGCTGAACGAAAACCCATGATTTTGGACCCTGTTTTCATGCGAAAAGGCTAAAAGAAATGTTTCACGTTTGTTACACTCAAACAGTGTCTCCTCTCATATGCTGAACTGGTCGCATTGTGGATTTTGGTTAAAACATGATTTTGGACAATGTTCATGGAACTCAGTTTAAAACGTACTTGCAGACTTGAAAACCCTTGCCTATTGTAGAGCGCGCCTCCTACTTCCACTGCTGAACGAAAACCCATGATTTTGGACCCTGTTTTCATGCGAAAAGGCTAAAAGAAATGTTTCACGTTTGTTACACTCAAACAGTGTCTCCTCTCATATGCTGAACTGGTCGCATTGTGGATTTTGGTTAAAACATGATTTTGGACAATGTTCATGGAACTCAGTTTAAAACGTACTTGCAGACTTGAAAACCCTTGCCTATTGTAGAGCGCGCCTCCTACTTCCACTGCTGAACGAAAACCCATGATTTTGGACCCTGTTTTCATGCGAAAAGGCTAAAAGAAATGTTTCACGTTTGTTACACTCAAACAGTGTCTCCTCTCATATGCTGAACTGGTCGCATTGTGGATTTTGGTTAAAACATGATTTTGGACAATGTTCATGGAACTCAGTTTAAAACGTACTTGCAGACTTGAAAACCCTTGCCTATTGTAGAGCGCGCCTCCTACTTCCACTGCTGAACGAAAACGCATGATTTTGGACCCTGTTTTCATGCGAAAAGGCTAAAAGAAATGTTTCACGTTTGTTACACTCAAACAGTGTCTCCTCTCATATGCTGAACTGGTCTTATTGTGGATTTTGGTTAAAACATGATTTTGGACAATGTTCATGGAACTCAGTTTAAAACGTACTTGCAGACTTGAAAACCCTTGCCTATTGTAGAGCGTGCCTCCTACTTCCACTGCTGAACGAAAACCCATGATTTTGGACCCTGTTTTCATGCGAAAAGGCTAAAAGAAATGTTTCACGTTTGTTACACTCAAACAGTGTCTCCTCTCATATGCTGAACTGGTCGCATTGTGGATTTTGGTTAAAACATGATTTTGGACAATGTTCATGGAACTCAGTTTAAAACGGACTTGCAGACTTGAAAACCCTTGCCTATTGTAGAGCGCGCCTCCTACTTCCACTGCTGAACGAAAACGCATGATTTTGGACCCTGTTTTCATGCGAAAAGGCTAAAAGAAATGTTTCACGTTTGTTACACTCAAACAGTGTCTCTTCTCATATGCTGAACTGGTCGCATTGTGGATTTTGGTTAAAACATGATTTTGGACAATGTTCATGGAACTCAGTTTAAAACGTACTTGCAGACTTGAAAACCCTTGCCTATTGTAGAGCGCGCCTCCTACTTCCACTGCTGAACGAAAACGCATGATTTTGGACCCTGTTTTCATGCGAAAAGGCTAAAAGAAATGTTTCACGTTTGTTACACTCAAACAGTGTCTCCTCTCATATGCTGAACTGGTCGCATTGTGGATTTTGGTTAAAACATGATTTTGGACAATGTTCATGGAACTCAGTTTAAAACGGACTTGCAGACTTGAAAACCCTTGCCTATTGTAGAGAGCGCCTCCTACTTCCACTGCTGAACGAAAACCCATGATTTTGGCCCCTGTTTTCATGCGAAAAGGCTAAAAGAAATGTTTCACGTTTGTTACACTCAAACAGTGTCTCCTCTCATATGCTGAACTGGTCGCATTGTGGATTTTGGTTAAAACATGATTTTGGACAATGTTCATGGAACTCAGTTTAAAACGGACTTGCAGACTTGAAAACCCTTGCCTATTGTAGAGCGTGCCTCCTACTTCCACTGCTGAACGAAAACCCATGATTTTGGACCCTGTTTTCATGCGAAAAGGCTAAAAGAAATGTTTCACGTTTGTTACACTCAAACAGTGTCTCCTCTCATATGCTGAACTGGTCGCATTGTGGATTTTGGTTAAAACATGATTTTGGACAATGTTCATGGAACTCAGTTTAAAACGTACTTGCAGACTTGAAAACCCTTGCCTATTGTAGAGCGCGCCTCCTACTTCCACTGCTGAACGAAAACCCATGATTTTGGACCCTGTTTTCATGCGAAAAGGCTAAAAGAAATGTTTCACGTTTGTTACACTCAAACAGTGTCTCCTCTCATATGCTGAACTGGTCGCATTGTGGATTTTGGTTAAAACATGATTTTGGACAATGTTCATGGAACTCAGTTTAAAACGTACTTGCAGACTTGAAAACCCTTGCCTATTGTAGAGCGCGCCTCCTACTTCCACTGCTGAACGAAAACGCATGATTTTGGACCCTGTTTTCATGCGAAAAGGCTAAAAGAAATGTTTCACGTTTGTTACACTCAAACAGTGTCTCTTCTCATATGCTGAACTGGTCGCATTGTGGATTTTGGTTAAAACATGATTTTGGACAATGTTCATGGAACTCAGCTTAAAACGTACTTGCAGACTTGAAAACCCTTGCCTATTGTAGAGCGCGCCTCCTACTTCCACTGCTGAACGAAAACCCATGATTTTGGACCCTGTTTTCATGCGAAAAGGCTAAAAGAAATGTTTCACGTTTGTTACACTCAAACAGTGTCTCCTCTCATATGCTGAACTGGTCGCATTGTGGATTTTGGTTAAAACATGATTTTGGACAATGTTCATGGAACTCAGTTTAAAACGTACTTGCAGACTTGAAAACCCTTGCCTATTGTAGAGCGCGCCTCCTACTTCCACTGCTGAACGAAAACCCATGATTTTGGACCCTGTTTTCATGCGAAAAGGCTAAAAGAAATGTTTCACGTTTGTTACACTCAAACAGTGTCTCCTCTCATATGCTGAACTGGTCGCATTGTGGATTTTGGTTAAAACATGATTTTGGACAATGTTCATGGAACTCAGTTTAAAACGTACTTGCAGACTTGAAAACCCTTGCCTATTGTAGAGCGCGCCTCCTACTTCCACTGCTGAACGAAAACGCATGATTTTGGACCCTGTTTTCATGCAAAAAGGCTAAAAGAAATGTTTCACGTTTGTTACACTCAAACAGTGTCTCCTCTCATATGCTGAACTGGTCGCATTGTGGATTTTGGTTAAAACATGATTTTGGACAATGTTCATGGAACTCAGTTTAAAACGTACTTGCAGACTTGAAAACCCTTGCCTATTGTAGAGCGCGCCTCCTACTTCCACTGCTGAACGAAAACCCATGATTTTGGACCCTGTTTTCATGCGAAAAGGCTAAAAGAAATGTTTCACGTTTGTTACACTCAAACAGTGTCTCCTCTCATATGCTGAACTGGTCGCATTGTGGATTTTGGTTAAAACATGATTTTGGACAATGTTCATGGAACTCAGTTTAAAACGGACTTGCAGACTTGAAAACCCTTGCCTATTGTAGAGCGCGCCTCCTACTTCCACTGCTGAACGAAAACCCATGATTTTGGACCCTGTTTTCATGCGAAAAGGCTAAAAGAAATGTTTCACGTTTGTTACACTCAAACAGTGTCTCCTCTCATATGCTGAACTGGTCGCATTGTGGATTTTGGTTAAAACATGATTTTGGACAATGTTCATGGAACTCAGTTTAAAACGGACTTGCAGACTTGAAAACCCTTGCCTATTGTAGAGCGCGCCTCCTACTTCCACTGCTGAACGAAAACCCATGATTTTGGACCCTGTTTTAATGCGAAAAGGCTAAAAGAAATGTTTCACGTTTGTTACACTCAAACAGTGTCTCCTCTCATATGCTGAACTGGTCGCATTGTGGATTTTGGTTAAAACATGATTTTGGACAATGTTCATGGAACTCAGTTTAAAACGTACTTGCAGACTTGAAAACCCTTGCATATTGTAGAGCGCGCCTCCTAATTCCACTGCTGAACGAAAACCCATGATTTTGGACCCTGTTTTCATGCGAAAAGGCTAAAAGAAATGTTTCACGTTTGTTACACTCAAACAGTGTCTCCTCTCATATGCTGAACTGGTCGCATTGTGGATTTTGGTTAAAACATGATTTTGGACAATGTTCATGGAACTCAGTTTAAAACGGACTTGCAGACTTGAAAACCCTTGCCTATTGTAGAGCGCGCCTCCTACTTCCACTGCTGAACGAAAACCCATGATTTTGGACCCTGTTTTCATGCGAAAAGGCTAAAAGAAATGTTTCACGTTTGTTACACTCAAACAGTGTCTCCTCTCATATGCTGAACTGGTCGCATTGTGGATTTTGGTTAAAACATGATTTTGGACAATGTTCATGGAACTCAGTTTAAAACGTACTTGCAGACTTGAAAACCCTTGCCTATTGTAGAGCGCGCCTCCTACTTCCACTGCTGAACGAAAACGCATGATTTTGGACCCTGTTTTCATGCGAAAAGGCTAAAAGAAATGTTTCACGTTTGTTACACTCAAACAGTGTCTCTTCTCATATGCTGAACTGGTCGCATTGTGGATTTTGGTTAAAACATGATTTTGGACAATGTTCATGGAACTCAGCTTAAAACGTACTTGCAGACTTGAAAACCCTTGCCTATTGTAGAGCGCGCCTCCTACTTCCACTGCTGAACGAAAACCCATGATTTTGGACCCTGTTTTCATGCGAAAAGGCTAAAAGAAATGTTTCACGTTTGTTACACTCAAACAGTGTCTCCTCTCATATGCTGAACTGGTCGCATTGTGGATTTTGGTTAAAACATGATTTTGGACAATGTTCATGGAACTCAGTTTAAAACGTACTTGCAGACTTGAAAACCCTTGCCTATTGTAGAGCGCGCCTCCTACTTCCACTGCTGAACGAAAACCCATGATTTTGGACCCTGTTTTCATGCGAAAAGGCTAAAAGAAATGTTTCACGTTTGTTACACTCAAACAGTGTCTCCTCTCATATGCTGAACTGGTCGCATTGTGGATTTTGGTTAAAACATGATTTTGGACAATGTTCATGGAACTCAGTTTAAAACGTACTTGCAGACTTGAAAACCCTTGCCTATTGTAGAGCGCGCCTCCTACTTCCACTGCTGAACGAAAACGCATGATTTTGGACCCTGTTTTCATGCGAAAAGGCTAAAAGAAATGTTTCACGTTTGTTACACTCAAACAGTGTCTCCTCTCATATGCTGAACTGGTCGCATTGTGGATTTTGGTTAAAACATGATTTTGGACAATGTTCATGGAACTCAGTTTAAAACGTACTTGCAGACTTGAAAACCCTTGCCTATTGTAGAGCGCGCCTCCTACTTCCACTGCTGAACGAAAACCCATGATTTTGGACCCTGTTTTCATGCGAAAAGGCTAAAAGAAATGTTTCACGTTTGTTACACTCAAACAGTGTCTCCTCTCATATGCTGAACTGGTCGCATTGTGGATTTTGGTTAAAACATGATTTTGGACAATGTCCATGGAACTCAGTTTAAAACGGACTTGCAGACTTGAAAACCCTTGCCTATTGTAGAGCGCGCCTCCTACTTCCACTGCTGAACGAAAACCCATGATTTTGGACCCTGTTTTCATGCGAAAAAACTAAAAGAAATGTTTCACGTTTGTTACACTCAAACAGTGTCTCCTCTCATATGCTGAACTGGTCGCATTGTGGATTTTGGTTAAAACATGATTTTGGACAATGTTCATGGAACTCAGTTTAAAACGGACTTGCAGACTTGAAAACCCTTGCATATTGTAGAGCGCGCCTCCTACTTCCACTGCTGAACGAAAACCCATGATTTTGGACCCTGTTTTCATGCGAAAAGGCTAAAAGAAATGTTTCACGTTTGTTACACTCAAACAGTGTCTCCTCTCATATGCTGAACTGGTCGCATTGTGGATTTTGGTTAAAACATGATTTTGGACAATGTTCATGGAACTCAGTTTAAAACGGACTTGCAGACTTGAAAACCCTTGCCTATTGTAGAGCGCGCCTCCTACTTCCACTGCTGAACGAAAACCCATGATTTTGGACCCTGTTTTCATGCGAAAAGGCTAAAAGAAATGTTTCACGTTTGTTACACTCAAACAGTGTCTCCTCTCATATGCTGAACTGGTCGCATTGTGGATTTTGGTTAAAACATGATTTTGGACAATGTTCATGGAACTCAGTTTAAAACGTACTTGCAGACTTGAAAACCCTTGCCTATTGTAGAGCGCGCCTCCTACTTCCACTGCTGAACGAAAACGCATGATTTTGGACCCTGTTTTCATGCGAAAAGGCTAAAAGAAATGTTTCACGTTTGTTACACTCAAACAGTGTCTCTTCTCATATGCTGAACTGGTCGCATTGTGGATTTTGGTTAAAACATGATTTTGGACAATGTTCATGGAACTCAGCTTAAAACGTACTTGCAGACTTGAAAACCCTTGCCTATTGTAGAGCGCGCCTCCTACTTCCACTGCTGAACGAAAACCCATGATTTTGGACCCTGTTTTCATGCGAAAAGGCTAAAAGAAATGTTTCACGTTTGTTACACTCAAACAGTGTCTCCTCTCATATGCTGAACTGGTCGCATTGTGGATTTTGGTTAAAACATGATTTTGGACAATGTTCATGGAACTCAGTTTAAAACGTACTTGCAGACTTGAAAACCCTTGCCTATTGTAGAGCGCGCCTCCTACTTCCACTGCTGAACGAAAACCCATGATTTTGGACCCTGTTTTCATGCGAAAAGGCTAAAAGAAATGTTTCACGTTTGTTACACTCAAACAGTGTCTCCTCTCATATGCTGAACTGGTCGCATTGTGGATTTTGGTTAAAACATGATTTTGGACAATGTTCATGGAACTCAGTTTAAAACGTACTTGCAGACTTGAAAACCCTTGCCTATTGTAGAGCGCGCCTCCTACTTCCACTGCTGAACGAAAACGCATGATTTTGGACCCTGTTTTCATGCGAAAAGGCTAAAAGAAATGTTTCACGTTTGTTACACTCAAACAGTGTCTCCTCTCATATGCTGAACTGGTCGCATTGTGGATTTTGGTTAAAACATGATTTTGGACAATGTTCATGGAACTCAGTTTAAAACGTACTTGCAGACTTGAAAACCCTTGCCTATTGTAGAGCGCGCCTCCTACTTCCACTGCTGAACGAAAACCCATGATTTTGGACCCTGTTTTCATGCGAAAAGGCTAAAAGAAATGTTTCACGTTTGTTACACTCAAACAGTGTCTCCTCTCATATGCTGAACTGGTCGCATTGTGGATTTTGGTTAAAACATGATTTTGGACAATGTTCATGGAACTCAGTTTAAAACGGACTTGCAGACTTGAAAACCCTTGCCTATTGTAGAGCGCGCCTCCTACTTCCACTGCTGAACGAAAACCCATGATTTTGGACCCTGTTTTCATGTGAAAAGGCTAAAAGAAATGTTTCACGTTTGTTACACTCAAACAGTGTCTCCTCTCATATGCTGAACTGGTCGCATTGTGGATTTTGGTTAAAACATGATTTTGGACAATGTTCATGGAACTCAGTTTAAAACGGACTTGCAGACTTGAAAACCCTTGCCTATTGTAGAGCGCGCCTCCTACTTCCACTGCTGAACGAAAACCCATGATTTTGGACCCTGTTTTCATGCGAAAAGGCTAAAAGAAATGTTTCACGTTTGTTACACTCAAACAGTGTCTCCTCTCATATGCTGAACTGGTCGCATTGTGGATTTTGGTTAAAACATGATTTTGGACAATGTTCATGGAACTCAGTTTAAAACGTACTTGCAGACTTGAAAACCCTTGCCTATTGTAGAGCGCGCCTCCTACTTCCACTGCTGAACGAAAACGCATGATTTTGGACCCTGTTTTCATGCGAAAAGGCTAAAAGAAATGTTTCACGTTTGTTACACTCAAACAGTGTCTCTTCTCATATGCTGAACTGGTCGCATTGTGGATTTTGGTTAAAACATGATTTTGGACAATGTTCATGGAACTCAGCTTAAAACGTACTTGCAGACTTGAAAACCCTTGCCTATTGTAGAGCGCGCCTCCTACTTCCACTGCTGAACGAAAACCCATGATTTTGGACCCTGTTTTCATGCGAAAAGGCTAAAAGAAATGTTTCACGTTTGTTACACTCAAACAGTGTCTCCTCTCATATGCTGAACTGGTCGCATTGTGGATTTTGGTTAAAACATGATTTTGGACAATGTTCATGGAACTCAGTTTAAAACGTACTTGCAGACTTGAAAACCCTTGCCTATTGTAGAGCGCGCCTCCTACTTCCACTGCTGAACGAAAACCCATGATTTTGGACCCTGTTTTCATGCGAAAAGGCTAAAAGAAATGTTTCACGTTTGTTACACTCAAACAGTGTCTCCTCTCATATGCTGAACTGGTCGCATTGTGGATTTTGGTTAAAACATGATTTTGGACAATGTTCATGGAACTCAGTTTAAAACGTACTTGCAGACTTGAAAACCCTTGCCTATTGTAGAGCGCGCCTCCTACTTCCACTGCTGAACGAAAACGCATGATTTTGGACCCTGTTTTCATGCGAAAAGGCTAAAAGAAATGTTTCACGTTTGTTACACTCAAACAGTGTCTCCTCTCATATGCTGAACTGGTCGCATTGTGGATTTTGGTTAAAACATGATTTTGGACAATGTTCATGGAACTCAGTTTAAAACGTACTTGCAGACTTGAAAACCCTTGCCTATTGTAGAGCGCGCCTCCTACTTCCACTGCTGAACGAAAACCCATGATTTTGGACCCTGTTTTCATGTGAAAAGGCTAAAAGAAATGTTTCACGTTTGTTACACTCAAACAGTGTCTCCTCTCATATGCTGAACTGGTCGCATTGTGGATTTTGGTTAAAACATGATTTTGGACAATGTTCATGGAACTCAGTTTAAAACGGACTTGCAGACTTGAAAACCCTTGCCTATTGTAGAGCGCGCCTCCTACTTCCACTGCTGAACGAAAACCCATGATTTTGGACCCTGTTTTCATGCGAAAAGGCTAAAAGAAATGTTTCACGTTTGTTACACTCAAACAGTGTCTCCTCTCATATGCTGAACTGGTCGCATTGTGGATTTTGGTTAAAACATGATTTTGGACAATGTTCATGGAACTCAGTTTAAAACGGACTTGCAGACTTGAAAACCCTTGCCTATTGTAGAGCGCGCCTCCTACTTCCACTGCTGAACGAAAACCCATGATTTTGGACCCTGTTTTCATGCGAAAAGGCTAAAAGAAATGTTTCACGTTTGTTACACTCAAACAGTGTCTCCTCTCATATGCTGAACTGGTCGCATTGTGGATTTTGGTTAAAACATGATTTTGGACAATGTTCATGGAACTCAGTTTAAAACGTACTTGCAGACTTGAAAACCCTTGCATATTGTAGAGCGCGCCTCCTACTTCCACTGCTGAACGAAAACCCATGATTTTGGACCCTGTTTTCATGCGAAAAGGCTAAAAGAAATGTTTCACGTTTGTTACACTCAAACAGTGTCTCCTCTCATATGCTGAACTGGTCGCATTGTGGATTTTGGTTAAAACATGATTTTGGACAATGTTCATGGAACTCAGTTTAAAACGGACTTGCAGACTTGAAAACCCTTGCCTATTGTAGAGCGCGCCTCCTACTTCCACTGCTGAACGAAAACGCATGATTTTGGACCCTGTTTTCATGCGAAAAGGCTAAAAGAAATGTTTCACGTTTGTTACACTCAAACAGTGTCTCCTCTCATATGCTGAACTGGTCGCATTGTGGATTTTGGTTAAAACATGATTTTGGACAATGTTCATGGAACTCAGTTTAAAACGTACTTGCAGACTTGAAAGCCCTTGCCTATTGTAGAGCGCGCCTCCTACTTCCACTGCTGAACGAAAACCCATGATTTTGGACCCTGTTTTCATGCGAAAAGGCTAAAAGAAATGTTTCACGTTTGTTACACTCAAACAGTGTCTCCTCTCATATGCTGAACTGGTCGCATTGTGGATTTTGGTTAAAACATGATTTTGGACAATGTTCATGGAACTCAGTTTAAAACGGACTTGCAGACTTGAAAACCCTTGCCTATTGTAGAGCGCGCCTCCTACTTCCACTGCTGAACGAAAACCCATGATTTTGGACCCTGTTTTCATGCGAAAAGGCTAAAAGAAATGTTTCACGTTTGTTACACTCAAACAGTGTCTCCTCTCATATGCTGAACTGGTCGCATTGTGGATTTTGGTTAAAACATGATTTTGGACAATGTTCATGGAACTCAGTTTAAAACGTACTTGCAGACTTGAAAACCCTTGCATATTGTAGAGCGCGCCTCCTACTTCCACTGCTGAACGAAAACCCATGATTTTGGACCCTGTTTTCATGCGAAAAGGCTAAAAGAAATGTTTCACGTTTGTTACACTCAAACAGTGTCTCCTCTCATATGCTGAACTGGTCGCATTGTGGATTTTGGTTAAAACATGATTTTGGACAATGTTCATGGAACTCAGTTTAAAACGGACTTGCAGACTTGAAAACCCTTGCCTATTGTAGAGCGCGCCTCCTACTTCCACTGCTGAACGAAAACGCATGATTTTGGACCCTGTTTTCATGCGAAAAGGCTAAAAGAAATGTTTCACGTTTGTTACACTCAAACAGTGTCTCCTCTCATATGCTGAACTGGTCGCATTGTGGATTTTGGTTAAAACATGATTTTGGACAATGTTCATGGAACTCAGTTTAAAACGTACTTGCAGACTTGAAAGCCCTTGCCTATTGTAGAGCGCGCCTCCTACTTCCACTGCTGAACGAAAACCCATGATTTTGGACCCTGTTTTCATGCGAAAAGGCTAAAAGAAATGTTTCACGTTTGTTACACTCAAACAATGTCTCCTCTCATATGCTGAACTGGTCGCATTGTGGATTTTGGTTAAAACATGATTTTGGACAATGTTCATGGAACTCAGTTTAAAACGGACTTGCAGACTTGAAAACCCTTGCCTATTGTAGAGCGCGCCTCCTACTTCCACTGCTGAACGAAAACCCATGATTTTGGACCCTGTTTTCATGCGAAAAGGCTAAAAGAAATGTTTCACGTTTGTTACACTCAAACAGTGTCTCCTCTCATATGCTGAACTGGTCGCATTGTGGATTTTGGTTAAAACATGATTTTGGACAATGTTCATGGAACTCAGTTTAAAACGGACTTGCAGACTTGAAAACCCTTGCCTATTGTAGAGCGCGCCTCCTACTTCCACTGCTGAACGAAAACCCATGATTTTGGACCCTGTTTTCATGCGAAAAGGCTAAAAGAAATGTTTCACGTTTGTTACACTCAAACAGTGTCTCCTCTCATATGCTGAACTGGTCGTTTGTGGATTTTGGTTAAAACATGATTTTGGACAATGTTCATGGAACTCAGTTTAAAACGGACTTGCAGACTTGAAAACCCTTGCCTATTGTAGAGCGCGCCTCCTACTTCCACTGCTGAACGAAAACGCATGATTTTGGACCCTGTTTTCATGCGAAATGGCTAAAAGAAATGTTTCACGTTTGTTACACTCAAACAGTGTCTCCTCTCATATGCTGAACTGGTCGTTTGTGGATTTTGGTTAAAACATGATTTTGGACAATGTTCATGGAACTCAGTTTAAAACGGACTTGCAGACTTGAAAACCCTTGCCTATTGTAGAGCGCGCCTCCTACTTCCACTGCTGAACGAAAACGCATGATTTTGGACCCTGTTTTCATGCGAAAAGGCTAAAAGAAATGTTTCACGTTTGTTACACTCAAACAGTGTCTCCTCTCATATGCTGAACTGGTCGCATTGTGGATTTTGGTTAAAACATGATTTTGGACAATGTTCATGGAACTCAGTTTAAAACGTACTTGCAGACTTGAAAACCCTTGCCTATTGTAGAGCGCGCCTCCTACTTCCACTGCTGAACGAAAACCCATGATTTTGGACCCTGTTTTCATGCGAAAAGGCTAAAAGAAATGTTTCACGTTTGTTACACTCAAACAGTGTCTCCTCTCATATGCTGAACTGGTCGCATTGTGGATTTTGGTTAAAACATGATTTTGGACAATGTTCATGGAACTCAGTTTAAAACGTACTTGCAGACTTGAAAACCCTTGCCTATTGTAGAGCGCGCCTCCTACTTCCACTGCTGAACGAAAACCCATGATTTTGGACCCTGTTTTCATGCGAAAAGGCTAAAAGAAATGTTTCACGTTTGTTACACTCAAACAGTGTCTCCTCTCATATGCTGAACTGGTCGCATTGTGGATTTTGGTTAAAACATGATTTTGGACAATGTTCATGGAACTCAGTTTAAAACGTACTTGCAGACTTGAAAACCCTTGCCTATTATAGAGCGCGCCTCCTACTTCCACTGCTGAACGAAAACCCATGATTTTGGACCCTGTTTTCATGCGAAAAGGCTAAAAGAAATGTTTCACGTTTGTTACACTCAAACAGTGTCTCCTCTCATATGCTGAACTGGTCGCATTGTGGATTTTGGTTAAAACATGATTTTGGACAATGTTCATGGAACTCAGC
Source organism: Coregonus lavaretus (assembly GCF_964263955.1). Lineage (NCBI taxonomy): Eukaryota > Metazoa > Chordata > Actinopteri > Salmoniformes > Salmonidae > Coregonus > Coregonus lavaretus. Next base: position 46,929 of record NW_028161083.1, read on the forward strand.
TTAAAACGTACTTGCAGACTTGAAAACCCTTGCCTATTGTAGAGCGCGCCTCCTACTTCCACTGCTGAACGAAAACCCATGATTTTGGACCCTGTTTTCATGCGAAAAGGCTAAAAGAAATGTTTCACGTTTGTTACACTCAAACAGTGTCTCCTCTCATATGCTGAACTGGTCGCATTGTGGATTTTGGTTAAAACATGATTTTGGACAATGTTCATGGAACTCAGTTTAAAACGTACTTGCAGACTTGAAAACCCTTGCCTATTGTAGAGCGCGCCTCCTACTTCCACTGCTGAACGAAAACCCATGATTTTGGACCCTGTTTTCATGCGAAAAGGCTAAAAGAAATGTTTCACGTTTGTTACACTCAAACAGTGTCTCCTCTCATATGCTGAACTGGTCGCATTGTGGATTTTGGTTAAAACATGATTTTGGACAATGTTCATGGAACTCAGTTTAAAACGTACTTGCAGACTTGAAAACCCTTGCCTATTGTAGAGCGCGCCTCCTACTTCCACTGCTGAACGAAAACCCATGATTTTGGACCCTGTTTTCATGCGAAAAGGCTAAAAGAAATGTTTCACGTTTGTTACACTCAAACAGTGTCTCCTCTCATATGCTGAACTGGTCGCATTGTGGATTTTGGTTAAAACATGATTTTGGACAATGTTCATGGAACTCAGCTTAAAACGTACTTGCAGACTTGAAAACCCTTGCCTATTGTAGAGCGCGCCTCCTACTTCCACTGCTGAACGAAAACCCATGATTTTGGACCCTGTTTTCATGCGAAAAGGCTAAAAGAAATGTTTCACGTTTGTTACACTCAAACAGTGTCTCCTCTCATATGCTGAACTGGTCGCATTGTGGATTTTGGTTAAAACATGATTTTGGACAATGTTCATGGAACTCAGTTTAAAACGGACTTGCAGACTTGAAAACCCTTGCCTATTGTAGAGCGCGCCTCCTACTTCCACTGCTGAACGAAAACCCATGATTTTGGACCCTGTTTTCATGCGAAAAGGCTAAAAGAAATGTTTCACGTTTGTTACACTCAAACAGTGTCTCCTCTCATATGCTGAACTGGTCGCATTGTGGATTTTGGTTAAAACATGATTTTGGACAATGTTCATGGAACTCAGTTTAAAACGTACTTGCAGACTTGAAAACCCTTGCATATTGTAGAGCGCGCCTCCTACTTCCACTGCTGAACGAAAACCCATGATTTTGGACCCTGTTTTCATGCGAAAAGGCTAAAAGAAATGTTTCACGTTTGTTACACTCAAACAGTGTCTCCTCTCATATGCTGAACTGGTCGCATTGTGGATTTTGGTTAAAACATGATTTTGGACAATGTTCATGGAACTCAGTTTAAAACGGACTTGCAGACTTGAAAACCCTTGCCTATTGTAGAGCGCGCCTCCTACTTCCACTGCTGAACGAAAACCCATGATTTTGGACCCTGTTTTCATGCGAAAAGGCTAAAAGAAATGTTTCACGTTTGTTACACTCAAACAGTGTCTCCTCTCATATGCTGAACTGGTCACATTGTGGATTTTGGTTAAAACATGATTTTGGACAATGTTCATGGAACTCAGTTTAAAACGTACTTGCAGACTTGAAAACCCTTGCCTATTGTAGAGCGCGCCTCCTACTTCCACTGCTGAACGAAAACCCATGATTTTGGACCCTGTTTTCATGCGAAAAGGCTAAAAGAAATGTTTCACGTTTGTTACACTCAAACAGTGTCTCCTCTCATATGCTGAACTGGTCGCATTGTGGATTTTGGTTAAAACATGATTTTGGACAATGTTCATGGAACTCAGTTTAAAACGGACTTGCAGACTTGAAAACCCTTGCCTATTGTAGAGCGCGCCTCCTACTTCCACTGCTGAACGAAAACCCATGATTTTGGACCCTGTTTTCATGCGAAAAGGCTAAAAGAAATGTTTCACGTTTGTTACACTCAAACAGTGTCTCCTCTCATATGCTGAACTGGTCGCATTGTGGATTTTGGTTAAAAAATGATTTTGGACAATGTTCATGGAACTCAGTTTAAAACGTACTTGCAGACTTGAAAACCCTTGCCTATTGTAGAGCGCGCCTCCTACTTCCACTGCTGAACGAAAACGGATGATTTTGGACCCTGTTTTCATGCGAAAAGGCTAAAAGAAATGTTTCACGTTTGTTACACTCAAACAGTGTCTCCTCTCATATGCTGAACTGGTCGCATTGTGGATTTTGGTTAAAACATGATTTTGGACAATGTTCATGGAACTCAGTTTAAAACGTACTTGCAGACTTGAAAACCCTTGCCTATTGTAGAGCGCGCCTCCTACTTCCACTGCTGAACGAAAACCCATGATTTTGGACCCTGTTTTCATGCGAAAAGGCTAAAAGAAATGTTTCACGTTTGTTACACTCAAACAGTGTCTCTTCTCATATGCTGAACTGGTCGCATTGTGGATTTTGGTTAAAACATGATTTTGGACAATGTTCATGGAACTCAGCTTAAAACGTACTTGCAGACTTGAAAACCCTTGCCTATTGTAGAGCGCGCCTCCTACTTCCACTGCTGAACGAAAACCCATGATTTTGGACCCTGTTTTCATGCGAAAAGGCTAAAAGAAATGTTTCACGTTTGTTACACTCAAACAGTGTCTCCTCTCATATGCTGAACTGGTCGCATTGTGGATTTTGGTTAAAACATGATTTTGGACAATGTTCATGGAACTCAGTTTAAAACGTACTTGCAGACTTGAAAACCCTTGCCTATTGTAGAGCGCGCCTCCTACTTCCACTGCTGAACGAAAACCCATGATTTTGGACCCTGTTTTCATGCGAAAAGGCTAAAAGAAATGTTTCACGTTTGTTACACTCAAACAGTGTCTCCTCTCATATGCTGAACTGGTCGCATTGTGGATTTTGGTTAAAACATGATTTTGGACAATGTTCATGGAACTCAGTTTAAAACGTACTTGCAGACTTGAAAACCCTTGCCTATTGTAGAGCGCGCCTCCTACTTCCACTGCTGAACGAAAACGCATGATTTTGGACCCTGTTTTCATGCGAAAAGGCTAAAAGAAATGTTTCACGTTTGTTACACTCAAACAGTGTCTCCTCTCATATGCTGAACTGGTCGCATTGTGGATTTTGGTTAAAACATGATTTTGGACAATGTTCATGGAACTCAGTTTAAAACGTACTTGCAGACTTGAAAACACTTGCCTATTGTAGAGCGCGCCTCCTACTTCCACTGCTGAACGAAAACCCATGATTTTGGACCCTGTTTTCATGCGAAAAGGCTAAAAGAAATGTTTCACGTTTGTTACACTCAAACAGTGTCTCCTCTCATATGCTGAACTGGTCGCATTGTGGATTTTGGTTAAAACATGATTTTGGACAATGTTCATGGAACTCAGCTTAAAACGTACTTGCAGACTTGAAAACCCTTGCCTATTGTAGAGCGCGCCTCCTACTTCCACTGCTGAACGAAAACCCATGATTTTGGACCCTGTTTTCATGCGAAAAGGCTAAAAGAAATGTTTCACGTTTGTTACACTCAAACAGTGTCTCCTCTCATATGCTGAACTGGTCGCATTGTGGATTTTGGTTAAAACATGATTTTGGACAATGTTCATGGAACTCAGCTTAAAACGTACTTGCAGACTTGAAAACCCTTGCCTATTGTAGAGCGCGCCTCCTACTTCCACTGCTGAACGAAAACCCATGATTTTGGACCCTGTTTTCATGCGAAAAGGCTAAAAGAAATGTTTCACGTTTGTTACACTCAAACAGTGTCTCCTCTCATATGCTGAACTGGTCGCATTGTGGATTTTGGTTAAAACATGATTTTGGACAATGTTCATGGAACTCAGTTTAAAACGTACTTGCAGACTTGAAAACCCTTGCCTATTGTAGAGCGCGCCTCCTACTTCCACTGCTGAACGAAAACCCATGATTTTGGACCCTGTTTTCATGCGAACAGGCTAAAAGAAATGTTTCACGTTTGTTACACTCAAACAGTGTCTCCTCTCATATGCTGAACTGGTCGCATTGTGGATTTTGGTTAAAACATGATTTTGGACAATGTTCATGGAACTCAGTTTAAAACGTACTTGCAGACTTGAAAACCCTTGCCTATTGTAGAGCGCGCCTCCTACTTCCACTGCTGAACAAAAATGCATGATTTTGGTCCCTGTTTTCATGCGAAAAGGCTAAAAGAAATGTTTCACGTTTGTTACACTCAAACAGTGTCTCCTCTCATATGCTGAACTGGTCGCATTGTGGATTTTGGTTAAAACATGATTTTGGACAATGTTCATGGAACTCAGTTTAAAACGTACTTGCAGACTTGAAAACCCTTGCCTATTGTAGAGCGCGCCTCCTACTTCCACTGCTGAACGAAAACCCATGATTTTGGACCCTGTTTTCATGCGAAAAGGCTAAAAGAAATGTTTCACGTTTGTTACACTCAAACAGTGTCTCCTCTCATATGCTGAACTGGTCGCATTGTGGATTTTGGTTAAAACATGATTTTGGACAATGTTCATGGAACTCAGCTTAAAACGTACTTGCAGACTTGAAAACCCTTGCCTATTGTAGAGCGCGCCTCCTACTTCCACTGCTGAACGAAAACCCATGATTTTGGACCCTGTTTTCATGCGAAAAGGCTAAAAGAAATGTTTCACGTTTGTTACACTCAAACAGTGTCTCCTCTCATATGCTGAACTGGTCGCATTGTGGATTTTGGTTAAAACATGATTTTGGACAATGTTCATGGAACTCAGTTTAAAACGGACTTGCAGACTTGAAAACCCTTGCCTATTGTAGAGCGTGCCTCCTACTTCCACTGCTGAACGAAAACCCATGATTTTGGACCCTGTTTTCATGCGAAAAGGCTAAAAGAAATGTTTCACGTTTGTTACACTCAAACAGTGTCTCCTCTCATATGCTGAACTGGTCGCATTGTGGATTTTGGTTAAAAAATGATTTTGGACAATGTTCATGGAACTCAGTTTAAAACGTACTTGCAGACTTGAAAACCCTTGCCTATTGTAGAGCGCGCCTCCTACTTCCACTGCTGAACGAAAACGGATGATTTTGGACCCTGTTTTCATGCGAAAAGGCTAAAAGAAATGTTTCACGTTTGTTACACTCAAACAGTGTCTCCTCTCATATGCTGAACTGGTCGCATTGTGGATTTTGGTTAAAACATGATTTTGGACAATGTTCATGGAACTCAGTTTAAAACGTACTTGCAGACTTGAAAACCCTTGCCTATTGTAGAGCGCGCCTCCTACTTCCACTGCTGAACGAAAACCCATGATTTTGGACCCTGTTTTCATGCGAAAAGGCTAAAAGAAATGTTTCACGTTTGTTACACTCAAACAGTGTCTCCTCTCATATGCTGAACTGGTCGCATTGTGGATTTTGGTTAAAACATGATTTTGGACAATGTTCATGGAACTCAGTTTAAAACGTACTTGCAGACTTGAAAACCCTTGCCTATTGTAGAGCGCGCCTCCTACTTCCACTGCTGAACGAAAACCCATGATTTTGGACCCTGTTTTCATGCGAAAAGGCTAAAAGAAATGTTTCACGTTTGTTACACTCAAACAGTGTCTCCTCTCATATGCTGAACTGGTCGCATTGTGGATTTTGGTTAAAACATGATTTTGGACAATGTTCATGGAACTCAGTTTAAAACGTACTTGCAGACTTGAAAACCCTTGCCTATTGTAGAGCGCGCCTCCTACTTCCACTGCTGAACGAAAACGCATGATTTTGGACCCTGTTTTCATGCGAAAAGGCTAAAAGAAATGTTTCACGTTTGTTACACTCAAACAGTGTCTCCTCTCATATGCTGAACTGGTCGCATTGTGGATTTTGGTTAAAACATGATTTTGGACAATGTTCATGGAACTCAGTTTAAAACGTACTTGCAGACTTGAAAACCCTTGCCTATTGTAGAGCGCGCCTCCTACTTCCACTGCTGAACGAAAACCCATGATTTTGGACCCTGTTTTCATGCGAAAAGGCTAAAAGAAATGTTTCACGTTTGTTACACTCAAACAGTGTCTCCTCTCATATGCTGAACTGGTCGCATTGTGGATTTTGGTTAAAACATGATTTTGGACAATGTTCATGGAACTCAGCTTAAAACGTACTTGCAGACTTGAAAACCCTTGCCTATTGTAGAGCGCGCCTCCTACTTCCACTGCTGAACGAAAACCCATGATTTTGGACCCTGTTTTCATGCGAAAAGGCTAAAAGAAATGTTTCACGTTTGTTACACTCAAACAGTGTCTCCTCTCATATGCTGAACTGGTCGCATTGTGGATTTTGGTTAAAACATGATTTTGGACAATGTTCATGGAACTCAGCTTAAAACGTACTTGCAGACTTGAAAACCCTTGCCTATTGTAGAGCGCGCCTCCTACTTCCACTGCTGAACGACAACCCATGATTTTGGACCCTGTTTTCATGCGAAAAGGCTAAAAGAAATGTTTCACGTTTGTTACACTCAAACAGTGTCTCCTCTCATATGCTGAACTGGTCGCATTGTGGATTTTGGTTAAAACATGATTTTGGACAATGTTCATGGAACTCAGTTTAAAACGTACTTGCAGACTTGAAAACCCTTGCCTATTGTAGAGCGCGCCTCCTACTTCCACTGCTGAACGAAAACCCATGATTTTGGACCCTGTTTTCATGCGAACAGGCTAAAAGAAATGTTTCACGTTTGTTACACTCAAACAGTGTCTCCTCTCATATGCTGAACTGGTCGCATTGTGGATTTTGGTTAAAACATGATTTTGGACAATGTTCATGGAACTCAGCTTAAAACGTACTTGCAGACTTGAAAACCCTTGCCTATTGTAGAGCGCGCCTCCTACTTCCACTGCTGAACGAAAACCCATGATTTTGGACCCTGTTTTCATGCGAAAAGGCTAAAAGAAATGTTTCACGTTTGTTACACTCAAACAGTGTCTCCTCTCATATGCTGAACTGGTCGCATTGTGGATTTTGGTTAAAACATGATTTTGGACAATGTTCATGGAACTCAGTTTAAAACGTACTTGCAGACTTGAAAACCCTTGCCTATTGTAGAGCGCGCCTCCTACTTCCACTGCTGAACGAAAACCCATGATTTTGGACCCTGTTTTCATGCGAACAGGCTAAAAGAAATGTTTTACGTTTGTTACACTCAAACAGTGTCTCCTCTCATATGCTGAACTGGTCGCATTGTGGATTTTGGTTAAAACATGATTTTGGACAATGTTCATGGAACTCAGTTTAAAACGTACTTGCAGACTTGAAAACCCTTGCCTATTGTAGAGCGCGCCTCCTACTTCCACTGCTGAACGAAAACGCATGATTTTGGACCCTGTTTTCATGCGAAAAGGCTAAAAGAAATGTTTCACGTTTGTTACACTCAAACAGTGTCTCCTCTCATATGCTGAACTGGTCGCATTGTGGATTTTGGTTAAAACATGATTTTGGACAATGTTCATGGAACTCAGCTTAAAACGTCCTTGCAGACTTGAAAACCCTTGCCTATTGTAGAGCGCGCCTCCTACTTCCACTGCTGAACGAAAACCCATGATTTTGGACCCTGTTTTCATGCGAAAAGGCTAAAAGAAATGTTTCACGTTTGTTACACTCAAACAGTGTCTCCTCTCATATGCTGAACTGGTCGCATTGTGGATTTTGGTTAAAACATGATTTTGGACAATGTTCATGGAACTCAGTTTAAAACGGACTTGCAGACTTGAAAACCCTTGCCTATTGTAGAGCGCGCCTCCTACTTCCACTGCTGAACGAAAACCCATGATTTTGGACCCTGTTTTCATGCGAAAAGGCTAAAAGAAATGTTTCACGTTTGTTACACTCAAACAGTGTCTCCTCTCATATGCTGAACTGGTCGCATTGTGGATTTTGGTTAAAACATGATTTTGGACAATGTTCATGGAACTCAGTTTAAAACGTACTTGCAGACTTGAAAACCCTTGCCTATTGTAGAGCGCGCCTCCTACTTCCACTGCTGAACGAAAACCCATGATTTTGGACCCTGTTTTCATGCGAAAAGGCTAAAAGAAATGTTTCACGTTTGTTACACTCAAACAGTGTCTCCTCTCATATGCTGAACTGGTCGCATTGTGGATTTTGGTTAAAACATGATTTTGGACAATGTTCATGGAACTCAGTTTAAAACGGACTTGCAGACTTGAAAACCCTTGCCTATTGTAGAGCGCGCCTCCTACTTCCACTGCTGAACGAAAACCCATGATTTTGGACCCTGTTTTCATGCGAAAAGGCTAAAAGAAATGTTTCACGTTTGTTACACTCAAACAGTGTCTCCTCTCATATGCTGAACTGGTCGCATTGTGGATTTTGGTTAAAACATGATTTTGGACAATGTTCATGGAACTCAGTTTAAAACGTACTTGCAGACTTGAAAACCCTTGCCTATTGTAGAGCGCGCCTCCTACTTCCACTGCTGAACGAAAACCCATGATTTTGGACCCTGTTTTCATGCGAAAAGGCTAAAAGAAATGTTTCACGTTTGTTACACTCAAACAGTGTCTCCTCTCATATGCTGAACTGGTCGCATTGTGGATTTTGGTTAAAACATGATTTTGGACAATGTTCATGGAACTCAGTTTAAAACGTACTTGCAGACTTGAAAACCCTTGCCTATTGTAGAGCGCGCCTCCTACTTCCACTGCTGAACGAAAACGCATGATTTTGGACCCTGTTTTCATGCGAAAAGGCTAAAAGAAATGTTTCACGTTTGTTACACTCAAACAGTGTCTCCTCTCATATGCTGAACTGGTCGCATTGTGGATTTTGGTTAAAACATGATTTTGGACAATGTTCATGGAACTCAGTTTAAAACGTACTTGCAGACTTGAAAACCCTTGCCTATTGTAGAGCGCGCCTCCTACTTCCACTGCTGAACGAAAACCCATGATTTTGGACCCTGTTTTCATGCGAAAAGGCTAAAAGAAATGTTTCACGTTTGTTACACTCAAACAGTGTCTCTTCTCATATGCTGAACTGGTCGCATTGTGGATTTTGGTTAAAACATGATTTTGGACAATGTTCATGGAACTCAGCTTAAAACGTACTTGCAGACTTGAAAACCCTTGCCTATTGTAGAGTGCGCCTCCTACTTCCACTGCTGAACGAAAACCCATGATTTTGGACCCTGTTTTCATGCGAAAAGGCTAAAAGAAATGTTTCACGTTTGTTACACTCAAACAGTGTCTCCTCTCATATGCTGAACTGGTCGCATTGTGGATTTTGGTTAAAACATGATTTTGGACAATGTTCATGGAACTCAGTTTAAAACGTACTTGCAGACTTGAAAACCCTTGCCTATTGTAGAGCGCGCCTCCTACTTCATTTTACATTACATTTTAGTCATTTAGCAGACGCTCTTAACCAGAGCGACTTACAGGAGCAATTAGGGTTAAGTGCCTTGCTCAAGGGCACATTAACGTCATTTAGCAGACGCTCTTAGCCAGAGCGACTCACAAATTGGTGCGTTCACCCTATAGCCAGTGGGATAACCACTTTACAATTTGGGGGGGGGGGGGGGGGGTTAGAAGGAATACTTTAGCCTATCCCAGGTATTCCTTAAAGAGGTGGGGTTTCAAATGTCTCCGGAAGGTGGTGAGTGACTCCGCTGTCCTGGCGTCGTGAGGGAGCTTGTTCCACCATTGGGGTGCCAGAGCAGCGAACAGTTTTGACTGGGCTGAGGGGGAGCTGTGCTTCCGCAGAGGAAGGGGAGCCAGCAGGCCACTGCTGAACGAAAACGCATGATTTTGGACCCTGTTTTCATGCGAAAAGGCTAAAAGAAATGTTTCACGTTTGTTACACTCAAACAGTGTCTCCTCTCATATGCTGAACTGGTCGCATTGTGGATTTTGGTTAAAACATGATTTTGGACAATGTTCATGGAACTCAGTTTAAAACGTACTTGCAGACTTGAAAACCCTTGCCTATTGTAGAGCGCGCCTCCTACTTCCACTGCTAAACGAAAACCCATGATTTTGGACCCTGTTTTCATGCGAAAAGGCTAAAAGAAATGTTTCACGTTTGTCAGAAATGTTTCACGTTTGTCAGAAATGTTTCACGTTTGTTACACTCAAACAGTGTCTCCTCTCATATGCTGAACTGGTCGCATTGTGGATTTTGGTTAAAACATGATTTTGGACAATGTTCATGGAACTCAGTTTAAAACGTACTTGCAGACTTGAAAACCCTTGCCTATTGTAGAGCGCGCCTCCTACTTCATTTTACATTACATTTTAGTCATTTAGCAGACGCTCTTAACCAGAGCGACTTACAGGAGCAATTAGGGTTAAGTGCCTTGCTCAAGGGCACATTAACGTCATTTAGCAGACGCTCTTAGCCAGAGCGACTCACAAATTGGTGCGTTCACCCTATAGCCAGTGGGATAACCACTTTACAATTTGGGGGGGGGGGGGGGGGGTTAGAAGGAATACTTTAGCCTATCCCAGGTATTCCTTAAAGAGGTGGGGTTTCAAATGTCTCCGGAAGGTGGTGAGTGACTCCGCTGTCCTGGCGTCGTGAGGGAGCTTGTTCCACCATTGGGGTGCCAGAGCAGCGAACAGTTTTGACTGGGCTGAGGGGGAGCTGTGCTTCCGCAGAGGAAGGGGAGCCAGCAGGCCACTGCTGAACGAAAACGCATGATTTTGGACCCTGTTTTCATGCGAAAAGGCTAAAAGAAATGTTTCACGTTTGTTACACTCAAACAGTGTCTCCTCTCATATGCTGAACTGGTCGCATTGTGGATTTTGGTTAAAACATGATTTTGGACAATGTTCATGGAACTCAGTTTAAAACGTACTTGCAGACTTGAAAACCCTTGCCTATTGTAGAGCGCGCCTCCTACTTCCACTGCTAAACGAAAACCCATGATTTTGGACCCTGTTTTCATGCGAAAAGGCTAAAAGAAATGTTTCACGTTTGTTACACTCAAACAGTGTCTCCTCTCATATGCTGAACTGGTCGCATTGTGGATTTTGGTTAAAACATGATTTTGGACAATGTTCATGGAACTCAGCTTAAAACGTACTTGCAGACTTGAAAACCCTTGCCTATTGTAGAGCGCGCCTCCTACTTCCACTGCTGAACGAAAACCCATGATTTTGGACCCTGTTTTCATGCGAAAAGGCTAAAAGAAATGTTTCACGTTTGTTACACTCAAACAGTGTCTCCTCTCATATGCTGAACTGGTCGCATTGTGGATTTTGGTTAAAACATGATTTTGGACAATGTTCATGGAACTCAGCTTAAAACGTACTTGCAGACTTGAAAACCCTTGCCTATTGTAGAGCGCGCCTCCTACTTCCACTGCTGAACGAAAACCCATGATTTTGGACCCTGTTTTCATGCGAAAAGGCTAAAAGAAATGTTTCACGTTTGTTACACTCAAACAGTGTCTCCTCTCATATGCTGAACTGGTCGCATTGTGGATTTTGGTTAAAACATGATTTTGGACAATGTTCATGGAACTCAGTTTAAAACGTACTTGCAGACTTGAAAACCCTTGCCTATTGTAGAGCGCGCCTCCTACTTCCACTGCTGAACGAAAACCCATGATTTTGGACCCTGTTTTCATGCGAACAGGCTAAAAGAAATGTTTCACGTTTGTTACACTCAAACAGTGTCTCCTCTCATATGCTGAACTGGTCGCATTGTGGATTTTGGTTAAAACATGATTTTGGACAATGTTCATGGAACTCAGTTTAAAACGTACTTGCAGACTTGAAAACCCTTGCCTATTGTAGAGCGCGCCTCCTACTTCCACTGCTGAACGAAAACGCATGATTTTGGACCCTGTTTTCATGCGAAAAGGCTAAAAGAAATGTTTCACGTTTGTTACACTCAAACAGTGTCTCCTCTCATATGCTGAACTGGTCGCATTGTGGATTTTGGTTAAAACATGATTTTGGACAATGTTCATGGAACTCAGCTTAAAACGTACTTGCAGACTTGAAAACCCTTGCCTATTGTAGAGCGCGCCTCCTACTTCCACTGCTGAACGAAAACCCATGATTTTGGACCCTGTTTTCATGCGAAAAGGCTAAAAGAAATGTTTCACGTTTGTTACACTCAAACAGTGTCTCCTCTCATATGCTGAACTGGTCGCATTGTGGATTTTGGTTAAAACATGATTTTGGACAATGTTCATGGAACTCAGTTTAAAACGGACTTGCAGACTTGAAAACCCTTGCCTATTGTAGAGCGCGCCTCCTACTTCCACTGCTGAACGAAAACCCATGATTTTGGACCCTGTTTTCATGCGAAAAGGCTAAAAGAAATGTTTCACGTTTGTTACACTCAAACAGTGTCTCCTCTCATATGCTGAACTGGTCGCATTGTGGATTTTGGTTAAAACATGATTTTGGACAATGTTCATGGAACTCAGTTTAAAACGTACTTGCAGACTTGAAAACCCTTGCCTATTGTAGAGCGCGCCTCCTACTTCCACTGCTGAACGAAAACCCATGATTTTGGACCCTGTTTTCATGCGAAAAGGCTAAAAGAAATGTTTCACGTTTGTTACACTCAAACAGTGTCTCCTCTCATATGCTGAACTGGTCGCATTGTGGATTTTGGTTAAAACATGATTTTGGACAATGTTCATGGAACTCAGTTTAAAACGGACTTGCAGACTTGAAAACCCTTGCCTATTGTAGAGCGCGCCTCCTACTTCCACTGCTGAACGAAAACCCATGATTTTGGACCCTGTTTTCATGCGAAAAGGCTAAAAGAAATGTTTCACGTTTGTTACACTCAAACAGTGTCTCCTCTCATATGCTGAACTGGTCGCATTGTGGATTTTGGTTAAAACATGATTTTGGACAATGTTCATGGAACTCAGTTTAAAACGTACTTGCAGACTTGAAAACCCTTGCCTATTGTAGAGCGCGCCTCCTACTTCCACTGCTGAACGAAAACCCATGATTTTGGACCCTGTTTTCATGCGAAAAGGCTAAAAGAAATGTTTCACGTTTGTTACACTCAAACAGTGTCTCCTCTCATATGCTGAACTGGTCGCATTGTGGATTTTGGTTAAAACATGATTTTGGACAATGTTCATGGAACTCAGTTTAAAACGTACTTGCAGACTTGAAAACCCTTGCCTATTGTAGAGCGCGCCTCCTACTTCCACTGCTGAACGAAAACCCATGATTTTGGACCCTGTTTTCATGCGAAAAGGCTAAAAGAAATGTTTCACGTTTGTTACACTCAAACAGTGTCTCCTCTCATATGCTGAACTGGTCGCATTGTGGATTTTGGTTAAAACATGATTTTGGACAATGTTCATGGAACTCAGTTTAAAACGTACTTGCAGACTTGAAAACCCTTGCCTATTGTAGAGCGCGCCTCCTACTTCCACTGCTGAACGAAAACCCATGATTTTGGACCCTGTTTTCATGCGAACAGGCTAAAAGAAATGTTTCACGTTTGTTACACTCAAACAGTGTCTCCTCTCATATGCTGAACTGGTCGCATTGTGGATTTTGGTTAAAACATGATTTTGGACAATGTTCATGGAACTCAGTTTAAAACGTACTTGCAGACTTGAAAACCCTTGCCTATTGTAGAGCGCGCCTCCTACTTCCACTGCTGAACGAAAACGCATGATTTTGGACCCTGTTTTCATGCGAAAAGGCTAAAAGAAATGTTTCACGTTTGTTACACTCAAACAGTGTCTCCTCTCATATGCTGAACTGGTCGCATTGTGGATTTTGGTTAAAACATGATTTTGGACAATGTTCATGGAACTCAGCTTAAAACGTACTTGCAGACTTGAAAACCCTTGCCTATTGTAGAGCGCGCCTCCTACTTCCACTGCTGAACGAAAACCCATGATTTTGGACCCTGTTTTCATGCGAAAAGGCTAAAAGAAATGTTTCACGTTTGTTACACTCAAACAGTGTCTCCTCTCATATGCTGAACTGGTCGCATTGTGGATTTTGGTTAAAACATGATTTTGGACAATGTTCATGGAACTCAGTTTAAAACGTACTTGCAGACTTGAAAACCCTTGCCTATTGTAGAGCGCGCCTCCTACTTCCACTGCTGAACGAAAACCCATGATTTTGGACCCTGTTTTCATGCGAAAAGGCTAAAAGAAATGTTTCACGTTTGTTACACTCAAACAGTGTCTCCTCTCATATGCTGAACTGGTCGCATTGTGGATTTTGGTTAAAACATGATTTTGGACAATGTTCATGGAACTCAGTTTAAAACGTACTTGCAGACTTGAAAACCCTTGCCTATTGTAGAGCGCGCCTCCTACTTCCACTGCTGAACGAAAACCCATGATTTTGGACCCTGTTTTCATGCGAAAAGGCTAAAAGAAATGTTTCACGTTTGTTACACTCAAACAGTGTCTCCTCTCATATGCTGAACTGGTCGCATTGTGGATTTTGGTTAAAACATGATTTTGGACAATGTTCATGGAACTCAGTTTAAAACGTACTTGCAGACTTGAAAACCCTTGCCTATTGTAGAGCGCGCCTCCTACTTCCACTGCTGAACGAAAACCCATGATTTTGGACCCTGTTTTCATGCGAAAAGGCTAAAAGAAATGTTTCACGTTTGTTACACTCAAACAGTGTCTCCTCTCATATGCTGAACTGGTCGCATTGTGGATTTTGGTTAAAACATGATTTTGGACAATGTTCATGGAACTCAGTTTAAAACGTACTTGCAGACTTGAAAACCCTTGCCTATTGTAGAGCGCGCCTCCTACTTCCACTGCTGAACGAAAACCCATGATTTTGGACCCTGTTTTCATGCGAACAGGCTAAAAGAAATGTTTCACGTTTGTTACACTCAAACAGTGTCTCCTCTCATATGCTGAACTGGTCGCATTGTGGATTTTGGTTAAAACATGATTTTGGACAATGTTCATGGAACTCAGTTTAAAACGTACTTGCAGACTTGAAAACCCTTGCCTATTGTAGAGCGCGCCTCCTACTTCCACTGCTGAACGAAAACGCATGATTTTGGACCCTGTTTTCATGCGAAAAGGCTAAAAGAAATGTTTCACGTTTGTTACACTCAAACAGTGTCTCCTCTCATATGCTGAACTGGTCGCATTGTGGATTTTGGTTAAAACATGATTTTGGACAATGTTCATGGAACTCAGCTTAAAACGTACTTGCAGACTTGAAAACCCTTGCCTATTGTAGAGCGCGCCTCCTACTTCCACTGCTGAACGAAAACCCATGATTTTGGACCCTGTTTTCATGCGAAAAGGCTAAAAGAAATGTTTCACGTTTGTTACACTCAAACAGTGTCTCCTCTCATATGCTGAACTGGTCGCATTGTGGATTTTGGTTAAAACATGATTTTGGACAATGTTCATGGAACTCAGTTTAAAACGGACTTGCAGACTTGAAAACCCTTGCCTATTGTAGAGCGCGCCTCCTACTTCCACTGCTGAACGAAAACCCATGATTTTGGACCCTGTTTTCATGCGAAAAGGCTAAAAGAAATGTTTCACGTTTGTTACACTCAAACAGTGTCTCCTCTCATATGCTGAACTGGTCGCATTGTGGATTTTGGTTAAAACATGATTTTGGACAATGTTCATGGAACTCAGTTTAAAACGTACTTGCAGACTTGAAAACCCTTGCCTATTGTAGAGCGCGCCTCCTACTTCCACTGCTGAACGAAAACCCATGATTTTGGACCCTGTTTTCATGCGAAAAGGCTAAAAGAAATGTTTCACGTTTGTTACACTCAAACAGTGTCTCCTCTCATATGCTGAACTGGTCGCATTGTGGATTTTGGTTAAAACATGATTTTGGACAATGTTCATGGAACTCAGTTTAAAACGGACTTGCAGACTTGAAAACCCTTGCCTATTGTAGAGCGCGCCTCCTACTTCCACTGCTGAACGAAAACCCATGATTTTGGACCCTGTTTTCATGCGAAAAGGCTAAAAGAAATGTTTCACGTTTGTTACACTCAAACAGTGTCTCCTCTCATATGCTGAACTGGTCGCATTGTGGATTTTGGTTAAAACATGATTTTGGACAATGTTCATGGAACTCAGTTTAAAACGTACTTGCAGACTTGAAAACCCTTGCCTATTGTAGAGCGCGCCTCCTACTTCCACTGCTGAACGAAAACCCATGATTTTGGACCCTGTTTTCATGCGAAAAGGCTAAAAGAAATGTTTCACGTTTGTTACACTCAAACAGTGTCTCCTCTCATATGCTGAACTGGTCGCATTGTGGATTTTGGTTAAAACATGATTTTGGACAATGTTCATGGAACTCAGTTTAAAACGTACTTGCAGACTTGAAAACCCTTGCCTATTGTAGAGCGCGCCTCCTACTTCCACTGCTGAACGAAAACCCATGATTTTGGACCCTGTTTTCATGCGAAAAGGCTAAAAGAAATGTTTCACGTTTGTTACACTCAAACAGTGTCTCCTCTCATATGCTGAACTGGTCGCATTGTGGATTTTGGTTAAAACATGATTTTGGACAATGTTCATGGAACTCAGTTTAAAACGTACTTGCAGACTTGAAAACCCTTGCCTATTGTAGAGCGCGCCTCCTACTTCCACTGCTGAACGAAAACCCATGATTTTGGACCCTGTTTTCATGCGAAAAGGCTAAAAGAAATGTTTCACGTTTGTTACACTCAAACAGTGTCTCTTCTCATATGCTGAACTGGTCGCATTGTGGATTTTGGTTAAAACGTGATTTTGGACAATGTTCATGGAACTCAGCTTAAAACGTACTTGCAGACTTGAAAACCCTTGCCTATTGTAGAGTGCGCCTCCTACTTCCACTGCTGAACGAAAACCCATGATTTTGGACCCTGTTTTCATGCGAAAAGGCTAAAAGAAATGTTTCACGTTTGTTACACTCAAACAGTGTCTCCTCTCATATGCTGAACTGGTCGCATTGTGGATTTTGGTTAAAACATGATTTTGGACAATGTTCATGGAACTCAGTTTAAAACGTACTTGCAGACTTGAAAACCCTTGCCTATTGTAGAGTGCGCCTCCTACTTCCACTGCTGAACGAAAACCCATGATTTTGGACCCTGTTTTCATGCGAAAAGGCTAAAAGAAATGTTTCACGTTTGTTACACTCAAACAGTGTCTCCTCTCATATGCTGAACTGGTCGCATTGTGGATTTTGGTTAAAACATGATTTTGGACAATGTTCATGGAACTCAGTTTAAAACGTACTTGCAGACTTGAAAACCCTTGCCTATTGTAGAGCGCGCCTCCTACTTCCACTGCTGAACGAAAACCCATGATTTTGGACCCTGTTTTCATGCGAAAAGGCTAAAAGAAATGTTTCACGTTTGTTACACTCAAACAGTGTCTCCTCTCATATGCTGAACTGGTCGCATTGTGGATTTTGGTTAAAACATGATTTTGGACAATGTTCATGGAACTCAGTTTAAAACGTACTTGCAGACTTGAAAACCCTTGCCTATTGTAGAGCGCGCCTCCTACTTCCACTGCTGAACGAAAACGCATGATTTTGGACCCTGTTTTCATGCGAAAAGGCTAAAAGAAATGTTTCACGTTTGTTACACTCAAACAGTGTCTCCTCTCATGCTGAACTGGTCGCATTGTGGATTTTGGTTAAAACATGATTTTGGACAATGTTCATGGAACTCAGTTTAAAACGTACTTGCAGACTTGAAAACCCTTGCCTATTGTAGAGCGCGCCTCCTACTTCCACTGCTGAACGAAAACCCATGATTTTGGACCCTGTTTTCATGCGAAAAGGCTAAAAGAAATGTTTCACGTTTGTTACACTCAAACAGTGTCTCTTCTCATATGCTGAACTGGTCGCATTGTGGATTTTGGTTAAAACATGATTTTGGACAATGTTCAGGGAACTCAGCTTAAAACGTACTTGCAGACTTGAAAACCCTTGCCTATTGTAGAGCGCGCCTCCTACTTCCACTGCTGAACGAAAACCCATGATTTTGGACCCTGTTTTCATGCGAAAAGGCTAAAAGAAATGTTTCACGTTTGTTACACTCAAACAGTGTCTCCTCTCATATGCTGAACTGGTCGCATTGTGGATTTTGGTTAAAACATGATTTTGGACAATGTTCATGGAACTCAGTTTAAAACGTACTTGCAGACTTGAAAACCCTTGCCTATTGTAGAGCGCGCCTCCTACTTCCACTGCTGAACGAAAACGCATGATTTTGGACCCTGTTTTCATGCGAAAAGGCTAAAAGAAATGTTTCACGTTTGTTACACTCAAACAGTGTCTCCTCTCATATGCTGAACTGGTCGCATTGTGGATTTTGGTTAAAACATGATTTTGGACAATGTTCATGGAACTCAGTTTAAAACGTACTTGCAGACTTGAAAACCCTTGCCTATTGTAGAGCGCGCCTCCTACTTCCACTGCTGAACGAAAACCCATGATTTTGGACCCTGTTTTCATGCGAAAAGGCTAAAAGAAATGTTTCACGTTTGTTACACTCAAACAGTGTCTCTTCTCATATGCTGAACTGGTCGCATTGTGGATTTTGGTTAAAACATGATTTTGGACAATGTTCATGGAACTCAGCTTAAAACGTACTTGCAGACTTGAAAACCCTTGCCTATTGTAGAGCGCGCCTCCTTCTTCCACTGCTGAACGAAAACCCATGATTTTGGACCCTGTTTTCATGCGAAAAGGCTAAAAGAAATGTTTCACGTTTGTTACACTCAAACAGTGTCTCCTCTCATATGCTGAACTGGTCGCATTGTGGATTTTGGTTAAAACATGATTTTGGACAATGTTCATGGAACTCAGTTTAAAACGTACTTGCAGACTTGAAAACCCTTGCCTATTGTAGAGCGCGCCTCCTACTTCCACTGCTGAACGAAAACCCATGATTTTGGACCCTGTTTTCATGCGAAAAGGCTAAAAGAAATGTTTCACGTTTGTTACACTCAAACAGTGTCTCCTCTCATATGCTGAACTGGTCGCATTGTGGATTTTGGTTAAAACATGATTTTGGACAATGTTCATGGAACTCAGTTTAAAACGTACTTGCAGACTTGAAAACCCTTGCCTATTGTAGAGCGCGCCTCCTACTTCCACTGCTGAACGAAAACCCATGATTTTGGACCCTGTTTTCATGCGAAAAGGCTAAAAGAAATGTTTAACGTTTGTTACACTCAAACAGTGTCTCCTCTCATATGCTGAACTGGTTGCATTGTGGATTTTGGTTAAAACATGATTTTGGACAATGTTCATGGAACTCAGTTTAAAACGTACTTGCAGACTTGAAAACCCTTGCCTATTGTAGAGCGCGCCTCCTACTTCCACTGCTGAACGAAAACGCATGATTTTGGACCCTGTTTTCATGCGAAAAGGCTAAAAGAAATGTTTCACGTTTGTTACACTCAAACAGTGTCTCCTCTCATATGCTGAACTGGTCGCATTGTGGATTTTGGTTAAAACATGATTTTGGACAATGTTCATGGAACTCAGTTTAAAACGTACTTGCAGACTTGAAAACCCTTGCCTATTGTAGAGCGCGCCTCCTACTTCCACTGCTGAACGAAAACCCATGATTTTGGACCCTGTTTTCATGCGGAAAGGCTAAAAGAAATGTTTCACGTTTGTTACACTCAAACAGTGTCTCCTTTCATATGCTGAACTGGTCGCATTGTGGATTTTGGTTAAAACATGATTTTGGACAATGTTCATGGAACTCAGTTTAAAACGTACTTGCAGACTTGAAAACCCTTGCCTATTGTAGAGCGCGCCTCCTACTTCCACTGCAGAACGAAAACCCATGATTTTGGACCCTGTTTTCATGCGAAAAGGCTAAAAGAAATGTTTCACGTTTGTTACACTCAAACAGTGTCTCCTCTCATATGCTGAACTGGTCGCATTGTGGATTTTGGTTAAAACATGATTTTGGACAATGTTCATGGAACTCAGTTTAAAACGTACTTGCAGACTTGAAAACCCTTGCCTATTGTAGAGCGCGCCTCCTACTTCCACTGCTGAACGAAAACGCATGATTTTGGACCCTGTTTTCATGCGAAAAGGCTAAAAGAAATGTTTCACGTTTGTTACACTCAAACAGTGTCTCCTCTCATATGCTGAACTGGTCGCATTGTGGATTTTGGTTAAAACATGATTTTGGACAATGTTCATGGAACTCAGTTTAAAACGTACTTGCAGACTTGAAAACCCTTGCCTATTGTAGAGCGCGCCTCCTACTTCCACTGCTGAACGAAAACCCATGATTTTGGACCCTGTTTTCATGCGAAAAGGCTAAAAGAAATGTTTCACGTTTGTTACACTCAAACAGTGTCTCTTCTCATATGCTGAACTGGTCGCATTGTGGATTTTGGTTAAAACATGATTTTGGACAATGTTCATGGAACTCAGCTTAAATCGTACTTGCAGACTTGAAAACCCTTGCCTATTGTAGAGCGCGCCTCCTACTTCCACTGCTGAACGAAAACCCATGATTTTGGACCCTGTTTTCATGCGAAAAGGCTAAAAGAAATGTTTCACGTTTGTTACACTCAAACAGTGTCTCCTCTCATATGCTGAACTGGTCGCATTGTGGATTTTGGTTAAAACATGATTTTGGACAATGTTCATGGAACTCAGTTTAAAACGTACTTGCAGACTTGAAAACCCTTGCCTATTGTAGAGCGCGCCTCCTACTTCCACTGCTGAACGAAAACCCATGATTTTGGACCCTGTTTTCATGCGAAAAGGCTAAAAGAAATGTTTCACGTTTGTTACACTCAAACAGTGTCTCCTCTCATATGCTGAACTGGTCGCATTGTGGATTTTGGTTAAAACATGATTTTGGACAATGTTCATGGAACTCAGTTTAAAACGTACTTGCAGACTTGAAAACCCTTGCCTATTGTAGAGCGCGCCTCCTACTTCCACTGCTGAACGAAAACCCATGATTTTGGACCCTGTTTTCATGCGAAAAGGCTAAAAGAAATGTTTCACGTTTGTTACACTCAAACAGTGTCTCCTCTCATATGCTGAACTGGTCGCATTGTGGATTTTGGTTAAAACATGATTTTGGACAATGTTCATGGAACTCAGTTTAAAACGTACTTGCAGACTTGAAAACCCTTGCCTATTGTAGAGCGCGCCTCCTACTTCCACTGCTGAACGAAAACGCATGATTTTGGACCCTGTTTTCATGCGAAAAGGCTAAAAGAAATGTTTCACGTTTGTTACACTCAAACAGTGTCTCCTCTCATATGCTGAACTGGTCGCATTGTGGATTTTGGTTAAAACATGATTTTGGACAATGTTCATGGAACTCAGTTTAAAACGTACTTGCAGACTTGAAAACCCTTGCCTATTGTAGAGCGCGCCTCCTACTTCCACTGCTGAACGAAAACCCATGATTTTGGACCCTGTTTTCATGCGAAAAGGCTAAAAGAAATGTTTCACGTTTGTTACACTCAAACAGTGTCTCTTCTCATATGCTGAACTGGTCGCATTGTGGATTTTGGTTAA
Source organism: Coregonus lavaretus (assembly GCF_964263955.1). NCBI lineage: Eukaryota > Metazoa > Chordata > Actinopteri > Salmoniformes > Salmonidae > Coregonus > Coregonus lavaretus. The sequence goes on from NW_028161083.1 coordinate 68,477, forward strand.
AACATGATTTTGGACAATGTTCATGGAACTCAGCTTAAAACGTACTTGCAGACTTGAAAACCCTTGCCTATTGTAGAGCGCGCCTCCTACTTCCACTGCTGAACGAAAACCCATGATTTTGGACCCTGTTTTCATGCGAAAAGGCTAAAAGAAATGTTTCACGTTTGTTACACTCAAACAGTGTCTCCTCTCATATGCTGAACTGGTCGCATTGTGGATTTTGGTTAAAACATGATTTTGGACAATGTTCATGGAACTCAGTTTAAAACGTACTTGCAGACTTGAAAACCCTTGCCTATTGTAGAGCGCGCCTCCTACTTCCACTGCTGAACGAAAACCCATGATTTTGGACCCTGTTTTCATGCGAAAAGGCTAAAAGAAATGTTTCACGTTTGTTACACTCAAACAGTGTCTCCTCTCATATGCTGAACTGGTCGCATTGTGGATTTTGGTTAAAACATGATTTTGGACAATGTTCATGGAACTCAGTTTAAAACAGACTTGCAGACTTGAAAACCCTTGCCTATTGTAGAGCGCGCCTCCTACTTCCACTGCTGAACGAAAACCCATGATTTTGGACCCTGTTTTCATGCGAAAAGGCTAAAAGAAATGTTTCACGTTTGTTACACTCAAACAGTGTCTCCTCTCATATGCTGAACTGGTCGCATTGTGGATTTTGGTTAAAACATGATTTTGGACAATGTTCATGGAACTCAGTTTAAAACGTACTTGCAGACTTGAAAACCCTTGCCTATTGTAGAGCGCGCCTCCTACTTCCACTGCTGAACGAAAACCCATGATTTTGGACCCTGTTTTCATGCGAAAAGGCTAAAAGAAATGTTTCACGTTTGTTACACTCAAACAGTGTCTCCTCTCATATGCTGAACTGGTCGCATTGTGGATTTTGGTTAAAACATGATTTTGGACAATGTTCATGGAACTCAGTTTAAAACGTACTTGCAGACTTGAAAACCCTTGCCTATTGTAGAGCGCGCCTCCTACTTCCACTGCTGAACGAAAACGCATGATTTTGGACCCTGTTTTCAGGCGAAAAGGCTAAAAGAAATGTTTCACGTTTGTTACACTCAAACAGTGTCTCCTCTCATATGCTGAACTGGTCGCATTGTGGATTTTGGTTAAAACATGATTTTGGACAATGTTCATGGAACTCAGTTTAAAACGTACTTGCAGACTTGAAAACCCTTGCCTATTGTAGAGCGCGCCTCCTACTTCCACTGCTGAACGAAAACCCATGATTTTGGACCCTGTTTTCATGCGAAAAGGCTAAAAGAAATGTTTCACGTTTGTTACACTCAAACAGTGTCTCCTCTCATATGCTGAACTGGTCGCATTGTGGATTTTGGTTAAAACATGATTTTGGACAATGTTCATGGAACTCAGTTTAAAACGTACTTGCAGACTTGAAAACCCTTGCCTATTGTAGAGCGCGCCTCCTACTTCCACTGCTGAACGAAAACCCATGATTTTGGACCCTGTTTTCATGCGGAAAGGCTAAAAGAAATGTTTCACGTTTGTTACACTCAAACAGTGTCTCCTCTCATATGCTGAACTGGTCGCATTGTGGATTTTGGTTAAAACATGATTTTGGACAATGTTCATGGAACTCAGTTTAAAACGTACTTGCAGACTTGAAAACCCTTGCCTATTGTAGAGCGCGCCTCCTACTTCCACTGCTGAACGAAAACGCATGATTTTGGACCCTGTTTTCAGGCGAAAAGGCTAAAAGAAATGTTTCACGTTTGTTACACTCAAACAGTGTCTCCTCTCATATGCTGAACTGGTCGCATTGTGGATTTTGGTTAAAACATGATTTTGGACAATGTTCATGGAACTCAGTTTAAAACGTACTTGCAGACTTGAAAACCCTTGCCTATTGTAGAGCGCGCCTCCTACTTCCACTGCTGAACGAAAACCCATGATTTTGGACCCTGTTTTCATGCGAAAAGGCTAAAAGAAATGTTTCACGTTTGTTACACTCAAACAGTGTCTCTTCTCATATGCTGAACTGGTCGCATTGTGGATTTTGGTTAAAACATGATTTTGGACAATGTTCATGGAACTCAGCTTAAAACGTACTTGCAGACTTGAAAACCCTTGCCTATTGTAGAGTGCGCCTCCTACTTCCACTGCTGAACGAAAACCCATGATTTTGGACCCTGTTTTCATGCGAAAAGGCTAAAAGAAATGTTTCACGTTTGTTACACTCAAACAGTGTCTCCTCTCATATGCTGAACTGGTCGCATTGTGGATTTTGGTTAAAACATGATTTTGGACAATGTTCATGGAACTCAGTTTAAAACGTACTTGCAGACTTGAAAACCCTTGCCTATTGTAGAGCGCGCCTCCTACTTCCACTGCTGAACGAAAACCCATGATTTTGGACCGTGTTTTCATGCGAAAAGGCTAAAAGAAATGTTTCACGTTTGTTACACTCAAACAGTGTCTCCTCTCATATGCTGAACTGGTCGCATTGTGGATTTTGGTTAAAACATGATTTTGGACAATGTTCATGGAACTCAGTTTAAAACGTACTTGCAGACTTGAAAACCCTTGCCTATTGTAGAGCGCGCCTCCTACTTCCACTGCTGAACGAAAACCCATGATTTTGGACCCTGTTTTCATGCGAAAAGGCTAAAAGAAATGTTTCACGTTTGTTACACTCAAACAGTGTCTCTTCTCATATGCTGAACTGGTCGCATTGTGGATTTTGGTTAAAACATGATTTTGGACAATGTTCATGGAACTCAGCTTAAAACGTACTTGCAGACTTGAAAACCCTTGCCTATTGTAGAGCGCGCCTCCTACTTCCACTGCTGAACGAAAACCCATGATTTTGGACCCTGTTTTCATGCGAAAAGGCTAAAAGAAATGTTTCACGTTTGTTACACTCAAACAGTGTCTCCTCTCATATGCTGAACTGGTCGCATTGTGGATTTTGGTTAAAACATGATTTTGGACAATGTTCATGGAACTCAGTTTAAAACGTACTTGCAGACTTGAAAACCCTTGCCTATTGTAGAGCGCGCCTCCTACTTCCACTGCTGAACGAAAACCCATGATTTTGGACCCTGTTTTCATGCGAAAAGGCTAAAAGAAATGTTTCACGTTTGTTACACTCAAACAGTGTCTCCTCTCATATGCTGAACTGGTCGCATTGTGGATTTTGGTTAAAACATGATTTTGGACAATGTTCATGGAACTCAGTTTAAAACGTACTTGCAGACTTGAAAACCCTTGCCTATTGTAGAGCGCGCCTCCTACTTCCACTGCTGAACGAAAACGCATGATTTTGGACCCTGTTTTCATGCGAAAAGGCTAAAAGAAATGTTTCACGTTTGTTACACTCAAACAGTGTCTCCTCTCATATGCTGAACTGGTCGCATTGTGGATTTTGGTTAAAACATGATTTTGGACAATGTTCATGGAACTCAGTTTAAAACGTACTTGCAGACTTGAAAACCCTTGCCTATTGTAGAGCGCGCCTCCTACTTCCACTGCTGAACGAAAACCCATGATTTTGGACCCTGTTTTCATGCGAAAAGGCTAAAAGAAATGTTTCACGTTTGTTACACTCAAACAGTGTCTCTTCTCATATGCTGAACTGGTCGCATTGTGGATTTTGGTTAAAACATGATTTTGGACAATGTTCATGGAACTCAGCTTAAAACGTACTTGCAGACTTGAAAACCCTTGCCTATTGTAGAGCGCTCCTCCTACTTCCACTGCTGAACGAAAACCCATGATTTTGGACCCTGTTTTCATGCGAAAAGGCTAAAAGAAATGTTTCACGTTTGTTACACTCAAACAGTGTCTCCTCTCATATGCTGAACTGGTCGCATTGTGGATTTTGGTTAAAACATGATTTTGGACAATGTTCATGGAACTCAGTTTAAAACGTACTTGCAGACTTGAAAACCCTTGCCTATTGTAGAGCGCGCCTCCTACTTCCACTGCTGAACGAAAACGCATGATTTTGGACCCTGTTTTCATGCGAAAAGGCTAAAAGAAATGTTTCACGTTTGTTACACTCAAACAGTGTCTCCTCTCATATGCTGAACTGGTCGCATTGTGGATTTAGGTTAAAACATGATTTTGGACAATGTTCATGGAACTCAGTTTAAAACGTACTTGCAGACTTGAAAACCCTTGCCTATTGTAGAGCGCGCCTCCTACTTCCACTGCTGAACGAAAACCCATGATTTTGGACCCTGTTTTCATGCGAAAAGGCTAAAAGAAATGTTTCACGTTTGTTACACTCAAACAGTGTCTCTTCTCATATGCTGAACTGGTCGCATTGTGGATTTTGGTTAAAACATGATTTTGGACAATGTTCATGGAACTCAGCTTAAAACGTACTTGCAGACTTGAAAACCCTTGCCTATTGTAGAGCGCGCCTCCTACTTCCACTGCTGAACGAAAACCCATGATTTTGGACCCTGTTTTCATGCGAAAAGGCTAAAAGAAATGTTTCACGTTTGTTACACTCAAACAGTGTCTCCTCTCATATGCTGAACTGGTCGCATTGTGGATTTTGGTTAAAACATGATTTTGGAGAATGTTCATGGAACTCAGTTTAAAACGTACTTGCAGACTTGAAAACCCTTGCCTATTGTAGAGAGCGCCTCCTACTTCCACTGCTGAACGAAAACCCATGATTTTGGACCCTGTTTTCATGCGAAAAGGCTAAAAGAAATGTTTCACGTTTGTTACACTCAAACAGTGTCTCTTCTCATATGCTGAACTGGTCGCATTGTGGATTTTGGTTAAAACATGATTTTGGACAATGTTCATGGAACTCAGCTTAAAACGTACTTGCAGACTTGAAAACCCTTGCCTATTGTAGAGCGCGCCTCCTACTTCCACTGCTGAACGAAAACCCATGATTTTGGACCCTGTTTTCATGCGAAAAGGCTAAAAGAAATGTTTCACGTTTGTTACACTCAAACAGTGTCTCCTCTCATATGCTGAACTGGTCGCATTGTGGATTTCGGTTAATACATGATTTTGGACAATGTTCATGGAACTCAGTTTAAAACGTACTTGCAGACTTGAAAACCCTTGCCTATTGTAGAGCGCGCCTCCTACTTCCACTGCTGAACGAAAACCCATGATTTTGGACCCTGTTTTCATGCGAAAAGGCTAAAAGAAATGTTTCACGTTTGTTACACTCAAACAGTGTCTCCTCTCATATGCTGAACTGGTCGCATTGTGGATTTTGGTTAAAACATGATTTTGGACAATGTTCATGGAACTCAGTTTAAAACGGACTTGCAGACTTGAAAACCCTTGCCTATTGTAGAGCGCGCCTCCTACTTCCACTGCTGAACGAAAACCCATGATTTTGGACCCTGTTTTCATGCGAAAAGGCTAAAAGAAATATTTCACGTTTGTTACACTCAAACAGTGTCTCCTCTCATATGCTGAACTGGTCGCATTGTGGATTTTGGTTAAAACATGATTTTGGACAATGTTCATGGAACTCAGTTTAAAACGGACTTGCAGACTTGAAAACCCTTGCCTATTGTAGAGCGCGCCTCCTACTTCCACTGCTGAACGAAAACCCATGATTTTGGACCCTGTTTTCATGCGAAAAGGCTAAAAGAAATGTTTCACGTTTGTTACACTCAAACAGTGTCTCCTCTCATATGCTGAACTGGTCGCATTGTGGATTTTGGTTAAAACATGATTTTGGACAATGTTCATGGAACTCAGTTTAAAACGTACTTGCAGACTTGAAAACCCTTGCCTATTGTAGAGCGCGCCTCCTACTTCCACTGCTGAACGAAAACCCATGATTTTGGACCCTGTTTTCATGCGAAAAGGCTAAAAGAAATGTTTCACGTTTGTTACACTCAAACAGTGTCTCCTCTCATATGCTGAACTGGTCGCATTGTGGATTTTGGTTAAAACATGATTTTGGACAATGTTCATGGAACTCAGTTTAAAACGTACTTGCAGACTTGAAAACCCTTGCCTATTGTAGAGCGCGCCTCCTACTTCCACTGCTGAACGAAAACGCATGATTTTGGACCCTGTTTTCAGGCGAAAAGGCTAAAAGAAATGTTTCACGTTTGTTACACTCAAACAGTGTCTCTTCTCATATGCTGAACTGGTCGCATTGTGGATTTTGGTTAAAACATGATTTTGGACAATGTTCATGGAACTCAGCTTAAAACGTACTTGCAGACTTGAAAACCCTTGCCTATTGTAGAGCGCTCCTCCTACTTCCACTGCTGAACGAAAACCCATGATTTTGGACCCTGTTTTCATGCGAAAAGGCTAAAAGAAATGTTTCACGTTTGTTACACTCAAACAGTGTCTCCTCTCATATGCTGAACTGGTCGCATTGTGGATTTTGGTTAAAACATGATTTTGGACAATGTTCATGGAACTCCGTTTAAAACGTACTTGCAGACTTGAAAACCCTTGCCTATTGTAGAGCGCGCCTCCTACTTCCACTGCTGAACGAAAACGCATGATTTTGGACCCTGTTTTCATGCGAAAAGGCTAAAAGAAATGTTTCACGTTTGTTACACTCAAACAGTGTCTCCTCTCATATGCTGAACTGGTCGCATTGTGGATTTAGGTTAAAACATGATTTTGGACAATGTTCATGGAACTCAGTTTAAAACGTACTTGCAGACTTGAAAACCCTTGCCTATTGTAGAGCGCGCCTCCTACTTCCACTGCTGAACGAAAACCCATGATTTTGGACCCTGTTTTCATGCGAAAAGGCTAAAAGAAATGTTTCACGTTTGTTACACTCAAACAGTGTCTCTTCTCATATGCTGAACTGGTCGCATTGTGGATTTTGGTTAAAACATGATTTTGGACAATGTTCATGGAACTCAGCTTAAAACGTACTTGCAGACTTGAAAACCCTTGCCTATTGTAGAGCGCGCCTCCTACTTCCACTGCTGAACGAAAACCCATGATTTTGGACCCTGTTTTCATGCGAAAAGGCTAAAAGAAATGTTTCACGTTTGTTACACTCAAACAGTGTCTCCTCTCATATGCTGAACTGGTCGCATTGTGGATTTTGGTTAAAACATGATTTTGGAGAATGTTCATGGAACTCAGTTTAAAACGTACTTGCAGACTTGAAAACCCTTGCCTATTGTAGAGAGCGCCTCCTACTTCCACTGCTGAACGAAAACCCATGATTTTGGACCCTGTTTTCATGCGAAAAGGCTAAAAGAAATGTTTCACGTTTGTTACACTCAAACAGTGTCTCTTCTCATATGCTGAACTGGTCGCATTGTGGATTTTGGTTAAAACATGATTTTGGACAATGTTCATGGAACTCAGCTTAAAACGTACTTGCAGACTTGAAAACCCTTGCCTATTGTAGAGCGCGCCTCCTACTTCCACTGCTGAACGAAAACCCATGATTTTGGACCCTGTTTTCATGCGAAAAGGCTAAAAGAAATGTTTCACGTTTGTTACACTCAAACAGTGTCTCCTCTCATATGCTGAACTGGTCGCATTGTGGATTTCGGTTAATACATGATTTTGGACAATGTTCATGGAACTCAGTTTAAAACGTACTTGCAGACTTGAAAACCCTTGCCTATTGTAGAGCGCGCCTCCTACTTCCACTGCTGAACGAAAACCCATGATTTTGGACCCTGTTTTCATGCGAAAAGGCTAAAAGAAATGTTTCACGTTTGTTACACTCAAACAGTGTCTCCTCTCATATGCTGAACTGGTCGCATTGTGGATTTTGGTTAAAACATGATTTTGGACAATGTTCATGGAACTCAGTTTAAAACGGACTTGCAGACTTGAAAACCCTTGCCTATTGTAGAGCGCGCCTCCTACTTCCACTGCTGAACGAAAACCCATGATTTTGGACCCTGTTTTCATGCGAAAAGGCTAAAAGAAATATTTCACGTTTGTTACACTCAAACAGTGTCTCCTCTCATATGCTGAACTGGTCGCATTGTGGATTTTGGTTAAAACATGATTTTGGACAATGTTCATGGAACTCAGTTTAAAACGGACTTGCAGACTTGAAAACCCTTGCCTATTGTAGAGCGCGCCTCCTACTTCCACTGCTGAACGAAAACCCATGATTTTGGACCCTGTTTTCATGCGAAAAGGCTAAAAGAAATGTTTCACGTTTGTTACACTCAAACAGTGTCTCCTCTCATATGCTGAACTGGTCGCATTGTGGATTTTGGTTAAAACATGATTTTGGACAATGTTCATGGAACTCAGTTTAAAACGTACTTGCAGACTTGAAAACCCTTGCCTATTGTAGAGCGCGCCTCCTACTTCCACTGCTGAACGAAAACCCATGATTTTGGACCCTGTTTTCATGCGAAAAGGCTAAAAGAAATGTTTCACGTTTGTTACACTCAAACAGTGTCTCCTCTCATATGCTGAACTGGTCGCATTGTGGATTTTGGTTAAAACATGATTTTGGACAATGTTCATGGAACTCAGTTTAAAACGTACTTGCAGACTTGAAAACCCTTGCCTATTGTAGAGCGCGCCTCCTACTTCCACTGCTGAACGAAAACGCATGATTTTGGACCCTGTTTTCAGGCGAAAAGGCTAAAAGAAATGTTTCACGTTTGTTACACTCAAACAGTGTCTCCTCTCATATGCTGAACTGGTCGCATTGTGGATTTTGGTTAAAACATGATTTTGGACAATGTTCATGGAACTCAGTTTAAAACGTACTTGCAGACTTGAAAACCCTTGCCTATTGTAGAGCGCGCCTCCTACTTCCACTGCTGAACGAAAACCCATGATTTTGGACCCTGTTTTCATGCGAAAAGGCTAAAAGAAATGTTTCACGTTTGTTACACTCAAACAGTGTCTCTTCTCATATGCTGAACTGGTCGCATTGTGGATTTTGGTTAAAACATGATTTTGGACAATGTTCATGGAACTCAGCTTAAAACGTACTTGCAGACTTGAAAACCCTTGCCTATTGTAGAGTGCGCCTCCTACTTCCACTGCTGAACGAAAACCCATGATTTTGGACCCTGTTTTCATGCGAAAAGGCTAAAAGAAATGTTTCACGTTTGTTACACTCAAACAGTGTCTCCTCTCATATAATGAACTGGTCGCATTGTGGATTTTGGTTAAAACATGATTTTGGACAATGTTCATGGAACTCAGTTTAAAACGTACTTGCAGACTTGAAAACCCTTGCCTATTGTAGAGCGCGCCTCCTACTTCCACTGCTGAACGAAAACCCATGATTTTGGACCCTGTTTTCATGCGAAAAGGCTAAAAGAAATGTTTCACGTTTGTTACACTCAAACAGTGTCTCCTCTCATATGCTGAACTGGTCGCATTGTGGATTTTGGTTAAAACATGATTTTGGACAATGTTCATGGAACTCAGTTTAAAACGTACTTGCAGACTTGAAAACCCTTGCCTATTGTAGAGCGCGCCTCCTACTTCCACTGCTGAACGAAAACCCATGATTTTGGACCCTGTTTTCATGCGAAAAGGCTAAAAGAAATGTTTCACGTTTGTTACACTCAAACAGTGTCTCCTCTCATATGCTGAACTGGTCGCATTGTGGATTTTGGTTAAAACATGATTTTGGACAATGTTCATGGAACTCAGTTTAAAACGTACTTGCAGACTTGAAAACCCTTGCCTATTGTAGAGCGCGCCTCCTACTTCCACTGCTGAACGAAAACGCATGATTTTGGACCCTGTTTTCATGCGAAAAGGCTAAAAGAAATGTTTCACGTTTGTTACACTCAAACAGTGTCTCCTCTCATATGCTGAACTGGTCGCATTGTGGATTTTGGTTAAAACATGATTTTGGACAATGTTCATGGAACTCAGTTTAAAACGTACTTGCAGACTTGAAAACCCTTGCCTATTGTAGAGCGCGCCTCCTACTTCCACTGCTGAACGAAAACCCATGATTTTGGACCCTGTTTTCATGCGAAAAGGCTAAAAGAAATGTTTCACGTTTGTTACACTCAAACAGTGTCTCTTCTCATATGCTGAACTGGTCGCATTGTGGATTTTGGTTAAAACATGATTTTGGACAATGTTCATGGAACTCAGCTTAAAACGTACTTGCAGACTTGAAAACCCTTGCCTATTGTAGAGCGCGCCTCCTACTTCCACTGCTGAACGAAAACCCATGATTTTGGACCCTGTTTTCATGCGAAAAGGCTAAAAGAAATGTTTCACGTTTGTTACACTCAAACAGTGTCTCTTCTCATATGCTGAACTGGTCGCATTGTGGATTTTGGTTAAAACATGATTTTGGACAATGTTCATGGAACTCAGCTTAAAACGTACTTGCAGACTTGAAAACCCTTGCCTATTGTAGAGCGCGCCTCCTACTTCCACTGCTGAACGAAAACCCATGATTTTGGACCCTGTTTTCATGCGAAAAGGCTAAAAGAAATGTTTCACGTTTGTTACACTCAAACAGTGTCTCCTCTCATATGCTGAACTGGTCGCATTGTGGATTTTGGTTAAAACATGATTTTGGACAATGTTCATGGAACTCAGTTTAAAACGTACTTGCAGACTTGAAAACCCTTGCCTATTGTAGAGCGCGCCTCCTACTTCCACTGCTGAACGAAAACCCATGATTTTGGACCCTGTTTTCATGCGAAAAGGCTAAAAGAAATGTTTCACGTTTGTTACACTCAAACAGTGTCTCCTCTCATATGCTGAACTGGTCGCATTGTGGATTTTGGTTAAAACATGATTTTGGACAATGTTCATGGAACTCAGTTTAAAACGTACTTGCAGACTTGGAAACCCTTGCCTATTGTAGAGCGCGCCTCCTACTTCCACTGCTGAACGAAAACGCATGATTTTGGACCCTGTTTTCAGGCGAAAAGGCTAAAAGAAATGTTTCACGTTTGTTACACTCAAACAGTGTCTCCTCTCATATGCTGAACTGGTCGCATTGTGGATTTTGGTTAAAACATGATTTTGGACAATGTTCATGGAACTCAGTTTAAAACGTACTTGCAGACTTGAAAACCCTTGCCTATTGTAGAGCGCGCCTCCTACTTCCACTGCTGAACGAAAACCCATGATTTTGGACCCTGTTTTCATGCGAAAAGGCTAAAAGAAATGTTTCACGTTTGTTACACTCAAACAGTGTCTCCTCTCATATGCTGAACTGGTCGCATTGTGGATTTTGGTTAAAACATGATTTTGGACAATGTTCATGGAACTCAGTTTAAAACGTACTTGCAGACTTGAAAACCCTTGCCTATTGTAGAGCGCGCCTCCTACTTCCACTGCTGAACGAAAACCCATGATTTTGGACCCTGTTTTCATGCGAAAAGGCTAAAAGAAATGTTTCACGTTTGTTACACTCAAACAGTGTCTCCTCTCATATGCTGAACTGGTCGCATTGTGGATTTTGGTTAAAACATGATTTTGGACAATGTTCATGGAACTCAGCTTAAAACGTACTTGCAGACTTGAAAACCCTTGCCTATTGTAGAGCGCGCCTCCTACTTCCACTGCTGAACGAAAACCCATGATTTTGGACCCTGTTTTCATGCGAAAAGGCTAAAAGAAATGTTTCACGTTTGTTACACTCAAACAGTGTCTCCTCTCATATGCTGAACTGGTCGCATTGTGGATTTTGGTTAAAACATGATTTTGGACAATGTTCATGGAACTCAGTTTAAAACGTACTTGCAGACTTGAAAACCCTTGCCTATTGTAGAGCGCGCCTCCTACTTCCACTGCTGAACGAAAACGCATGATTTTGGACCCTGTTTTCATGCGAAAAGGCTAAAAGAAATGTTTCACGTTTGTTACACTCAAACAGTGTCTCCTCTCATATGCTGAACTGGTCGCATTGTGGATTTTGGTTAAAACATGATTTTGGACAATGTTCATGGAACTCAGTTTAAAACGTACTTGCAGACTTGAAAACCCTTGCCTATTGTAGAGCGCGCCTCCTACTTCCACTGCTGAACGAAAACGCATGATTTTGGACCCTGTTTTCATGCGAAAAGGCTAAAAGAAATGTTTCACGTTTGTTACACTCAAACAGTGTCTCCTCTCATATGCTGAACTGGTCGCATTGTGGATTTTGGTTAAAACATGATTTTGGACAATGTTCATGGAACTCAGTTTAAAACGTACTTGCAGACTTGAAAACCCTTGCCTATTGTAGAGCGCGCCTCCTACTTCCACTGCTGAACGAAAACCCATGATTTTGGACCCTGTTTTCATGCGAAAAGGCTAAAAGAAATGTTTCACGTTTGTTACACTCAAACAGTGTCTCCTCTCATATGCTGAACTGGTCGCATTGTGGATTTTGGTTAAAACATGATTTTGGACAATGTTCATGGAACTCAGCTTAAAACGTACTTGCAGACTTGAAAACCCTTGCCTATTGTAGAGCGCGCCTCCTACTTCCACTGCTGAACGAAAACCCATGATTTTGGACCCTGTTTTCATGCGAAAAGGCTAAAAGAAATGTTTCACGTTTGTTACACTCAAACAGTGTCTCCTCTCATATGCTGAACTGGTCGCATTGTGGATTTTGGTTAAAACATGATTTTGGACAATGTTCATGGAACTCAGTTTAAAACGTACTTGCAGACTTGAAAACCCTTGCCTATTGTAGAGCGCGCCTCCTACTTCCACTGCTGAACGAAAACGCATGATTTTGGACCCTGTTTTCATGCGAAAAGGCTAAAAGAAATGTTTCACGTTTGTTACACTCAAACAGTGTCTCCTCTCATATGCTGAACTGGTCGCATTGTGGATTTTGGTTAAAACATGATTTTGGACAATGTTCATGGAACTCAGTTTAAAACGTACTTGCAGACTTGAAAACCCTTGCCTATTGTAGAGCGCGCCTCCTACTTCCACTGCTGAACGAAAACCCATGATTTTGGACCCTGTTTTCATGCGAAAAGGCTAAAAGAAATGTTTCACGTTTGTTACACTCAAACAGTGTCTCCTCTCATATGCTGAACTGGTCGCATTGTGGATTTTGGTTAAAACATGATTTTGGACAATGTTCATGGAACTCAGTTTAAAACGTACTTGCAGACTTGAAAACCCTTGCCTATTGTAGAGCGCGCCTCCTACTTCCACTGCTGAACGAAAACCCATGATTTTGGACCCTGTTTTCATGCGAAAAGGCTAAAAGAAATGTTTCACGATTGTTACACTCAAACAGTGTCTCTTCTCATATGCTGAACTGGTCGCATTGTGGATTTTGGTTAAAACATGATTTTGGACAATGTTCATGGAACTCAGCTTAAAACGTACTTGCAGACTTGAAAACCCTTGCCTATTGTAGAGCGCGCCTCCTACTTCCACTGCTGAACGAAAACCCATGATTTTGGACCCTGTTTTCATGCGAAAAGGCTAAAAGAAATGTTTCACGTTTGTTACACTCAAACAGTGTCTCCTCTCATATGCTGAACTGGTCGCATTGTGGATTTTGGTTAAAACATGATTTTGGACAATGTTCATGGAACTCAGCTTAAAACGTACTTGCAGACTTGAAAACCCTTGCCTATTGTAGAGCGCGCCTCCTACTTCCACTGCTGAACGAAAACCCATGATTTTGGACCCTGTTTTCATGCGAAAAGGCTAAAAGAAATGTTTCACGTTTGTTACACTCAAACAGTGTCTCCTCTCATATGCTGAACTGGTCGCATTGTGGATTTTGGTTAAAACATGATTTTGGACAATGTTCATGGAACTCAGCTTAAAACGTACTTGCAGACTTGAAAACCCTTGCCTATTGTAGAGCGCGCCTCCTACTTCCACTGCTGAACGAAAACCCATGATTTTGGACCCTGTTTTCATGCGAAAAGGCTAAAAGAAATGTTTCACGTTTGTTACACTCAAACAGTGTCTCCTCTCATATGCTGAACTGGTCGCATTGTGGATTTTGGTTAAAACATGATTTTGGACAATGTTCATGGAACTCAGTTTAAAACGGACTTGCAGACTTGAAAACCCTTGCCTATTGTAGAGCGCGCCTCCTACTTCCACTGCTGAACGAAAACCCATGATTTTGGACCCTGTTTTCATGCGAAAAGGCTAAAAGAAATGTTTCACGTTTGTTACACTCAAACAGTGTCTCCTCTCATATGCTGAACTGGTCGCATTGTGGATTTTGGTTAAAACATGATTTTGGACAATGTTCATGGAACTCAGTTTAAAACGTACTTGCAGACTTGAAAACCCTTGCCTATTGTAGAGCGCTTCTCCTACTTCCACTGCTGAACGAAAACCCATGATTTTGGACCCTGTTTTCATGCGAAAAGGCTAAAAGAAATGTTTCACGTTTGTTACACTCAAACAGTGTCTCCTCTCATATGCTGAACTGGTCGCATTGTGGATTTTGGTTAAAACATGATTTTGGACAATGTTCATGGAACTCAGTTTAAAACGGACTTGCAGACTTGAAAACCCTTGCCTATTGTAGAGCGCGCCTCCTACTTCCACTGCTGAACGAAAACCCATGATTTTGGACCCTGTTTTCATGCGAAAAGGCTAAAAGAAATGTTTCACGTTTGTTACACTCAAACAGTGTCTCCTCTCATATGCTGAACTGGTCGCATTGTGGATTTTGGTTAAAACATGATTTTGGACAATGTTCATGGAACTCAGTTTAAAACGTACTTGCAGACTTGAAAACCCTTGCCTATTGTAGAGCGCGCCTCCTACTTCCACTGCTGAACGAAAACCCATGATTTTGGACCCTGTTTTCATGCGAAAAGGCTAAAAGAAATGTTTCACGTTTGTTACACTCAAACAGTGTCTCCTCTCATATGCTGAACTGGTCGCATTGTGGATTTTGGTTAAAACATGATTTTGGACAATGTTCATGGAACTTAGTTTAAAACGTACTTGCAGACTTGAAAACCCTTGCCTATTGTAGAGCGCGCCTCCTACTTCCACTGCTGAACGAAAACCCATGATTTTGGACCCTGTTTTCATGCGAAAAGGCTAAAAGAAATGTTTCACGTTTGTTACACTCAAACAGTGTCTCCTCTCATATGCTGAACTGGTCGCATTGTGGATTTTGGTTAAAACATGATTTTGGACAATGTTCATGGAACTCAGTTTAAAACGTACTTGCAGACTTGAAAACCCTTGCCTATTGTAGAGCGCGCCTCCTACTTCCACTGCTGAACGAAAACGCATGATTTTGGACCCTGTTTTCATGCGAAAAGGCTAAAAGAAATGTTTCACGTTTGTTACACTCAAACAGTGTCTCCTCTCATATGCTGAACTGGTCGCATTGTGGATTTTGGTTAAAACATGATTTTGGACAATGTTCATGGAACTCAGTTTAAAACGGACTTGCAGACTTGAAAACCCTTGCCTATTGTAGAGCGCGCCTCCTACTTCCACTGCTGAACGAAAACCCATGATTTTGGACCCTGTTTTCATGCGAAAAGGCTAAAAGAAATGTTTCACGTTTGTTACACTCAAACAGTGTCTCCTCTCATATGCTGAACTGGTCGCATTGTGGATTTTGGTTAAAACATGATTTTGGACAATGTTCATGGAACTCAGTTTAAAACGTACTTGCAGACTTGAAAACCCTTGCCTATTGTAGAGCGCGCCTCCTACTTCCACTGCTGAACGAAAACCCATGATTTTGGACCCTGTTTTCATGCGAAAAGGCTAAAAGAAATGTTTCACGTTTGTTACACTCAAACAGTGTCTCCTCTCATATGCTGAACTGGTCGCATTGTGGATTTTGGTTAAAACATGATTTTGGACAATGTTCATGGAACTCAGTTTAAAACGGACTTGCAGACTTGAAAACCCTTGCCTATTGTAGAGCGCGCCTCCTACTTCCACTGCTGAACGAAAACCCATGATTTTGGACCCTGTTTTCATGCGAAAAGGCTAAAAGAAATGTTTCACGTTTGTTACACTCAAACAGTGTCTCCTCTCATATGCTGAACTGGTCGCATTGTGGATTTTGGTTAAAACATGATTTTGGACAATGTTCATGGAACTCAGTTTAAAACGTACTTGCAGACTTGAAAACCCTTGCCTATTGTAGAGCGTGCCTCCTACTTCCACTGCTGAACGAAAACCCATGATTTTGGACCCTGTTTTCATGCGAAAAGGCTAAAAGAAATGTTTCACGTTTGTTACACTCAAACAGTGTCTCCTCTCATATGCTGAACTGGTCGCATTGTGGATTTTGGTTAAAACATGATTTTGGACAATGTTCATGGAACTCAGTTTAAAACGGACTTGCAGACTTGAAAACCCTTGCCTATTGTAGAGCGCGCCTCCTACTTCCACTGCTGAACGAAAACCCATGATTTTGGACCCTGTTTTCATGCGAAAAGGCTAAAAGAAATGTTTCACGTTTGTTACACTCAAACAGTGTCTCCTCTCATATGCTGAACTGGTCGCATTGTGGATTTTGGTTAAAACATGATTTTGGACAATGTTCATGGAACTAAGTTTAAAACGTACTTGCAGACTTGAAAACCCTTGCCTATTGTAGAGCGCGCCTCCTACTTCCACTGCTGAACGAAAACCCATGATTTTGGACCCTGTTTTCATGCGAAAAGGCTAAAAGAAATGTTTCACGTTTGTTACACTCAAACAGTGTCTCCTCTCATATGCTGAACTGGTCGCATTGTGGATTTTGGTTAAAACATGATTTTGGACAATGTTCATGGAACTCAGTTTAAAACGTACTTGCAGACTTGAAAACCCTTGCCTATTGTAGAGCGCGCCTCCTACTTCCACTGCTGAACGAAAACGCATGATTTTGGACCCTGTTTTCATGCGAAAAGGCTAAAAGAAATGTTTCACGTTTGT
The DNA here is from genome assembly GCF_964263955.1 of Coregonus lavaretus. Taxonomy (NCBI): domain Eukaryota; kingdom Metazoa; phylum Chordata; class Actinopteri; order Salmoniformes; family Salmonidae; genus Coregonus; species Coregonus lavaretus. Next base: position 85,289 of record NW_028161083.1, read on the forward strand.
TACACTCAAACAGTGTCTCCTCTCATATGCTGAACTGGTCGCATTGTGGATTTTGGTTAAAACATGATTTTGGACAATGTTCATGGAACTCAGTTTAAAACGTACTTGCAGACTTGAAAACCCTTGCCTATTGTAGAGCGCGCCTCCTACTTCCACTGCTGAACGAAAACCCATGATTTTGGACCCTGTTTTCATGCGAAAAGGCTAAAAGAAATGTTTCACGTTTGTTACACTCAAACAGTGTCTCCTCTCATATGCTGAACTGGTCGCATTGTGGATTTTGGTTAAAACATGATTTTGGACAATGTTCATGGAACTCAGTTTAAAACGTACTTGCAGACTTGAAAACCCTTGCCTATTGTAGAGCGCGCCTCCTACTTCCACTGCTGAACGAAAACGCATGATTTTGGACCCTGTTTTCATGCGAAAAGGCTAAAAGAAATGTTTCACGTTTGTTACACTCAAACAGTGTCTCCTCTCATATGCTGAACTGGTCGCATTGTGGATTTTTGTTAAAACATGATTTTGGACAATGTTCATGGAACTCAGTTTAAAACGTACTTGCAGACTTGAAAACCCTTGCCTATTGTAGAGCGCGCCTCCTACTTCCACTGCTGAACGAAAACCCATGATTTTGGACCCTGTTTTCATGCGAAAAGGCTAAAAGAAATGTTTCACGTTTGTTACACTCAAACAGTGTCTCCTCTCATATGCTGAACTGGTCGCATTGTGGATTTTGGTTAAAACATGATTTTGGACAATGTTCATGGAACTCAGTTTAAAACGTACTTGCAGACTTGAAAACCCTTGCCTATTGTAGAGCGCGCCTCCTACTTCCACTGCTGAACGAAAACCCATGATTTTGGACCCTGTTTTCATGCGAAAAGGCTAAAAGAAATGTTTCACGATTGTTACACTCAAACAGTGTCTCTTCTCATATGCTGAACTGGTCGCATTGTGGATTTTGGTTAAAACATGATTTTGGACAATGTTCATGGAACTCAGCTTAAAACGTACTTGCAGACTTGAAAACCCTTGCCTATTGTAGAGCGCGCCTCCTACTTCCACTGCTGAACGAAAACCCATGATTTTGGACCCTGTTTTCATGCGAAAAGGCTAAAAGAAATGTTTCACGTTTGTTACACTCAAACAGTGTCTCCTCTCATATGCTGAACTGGTCGCATTGTGGATTTTGGTTAAAACATGATTTTGGACAATGTTCATGGAACTCAGCTTAAAACGTACTTGCAGACTTGAAAACCCTTGCCTATTGTAGAGCGCGCCTCCTACTTCCACTGCTGAACGAAAACCCATGATTTTGGACCCTGTTTTCATGCGAAAAGGCTAAAAGAAATGTTTCACGTTTGTTACACTCAAACAGTGTCTCCTCTCATATGCTGAACTGGTCGCATTGTGGATTTTGGTTAAAACATGATTTTGGACAATGTTCATGGAACTCAGTTTAAAACGTACTTGCAGACTTGAAAACCCTTGCCTATTGTAGAGCGCGCCTCCTACTTCCACTGCTGAACGAAAACCCATGATTTTGGACCCTGTTTTCATGCGAAAAGGCTAAAAGAAATGTTTCACGTTTGTTACACTCAAACAGTGTCTCCTCTCATATGCTGAACTGGTCGCATTGTGGATTTTGGTTAAAACATGATTTTGGACAATGTTCATGGAACTCAGTTTAAAACGTACTTGCAGACTTGAAAACCCTTGCCTATTGTAGAGCGCGCCTCCTACTTCCACTGCTGAACGAAAACCCATGATTTTGGACCCTGTTTTCATGCGAAAAGGCTAAAAGAAATGTTTCACGTTTGTTACACTCAAACAGTGTCTCCTCTCATATGCTGAACTGGTCGCATTGTGGATTTTGGTTAAAACATGATTTTGGACAATGTTCATGGAACTCAGTTTAAAACGTACTTGCAGACTTGAAAACCCTTGCCTATTGTAGAGCGCGCCTCCTACTTCCACTGCTGAACGAAAACCCATGATTTTGGACCCTGTTTTCATGCGAAAAGGCTAAAAGAAATGTTTCACGTTTGTTACACTCAAACAGTGTCTCTTCTCATATGCTGAACTGGTCGCATTGTGGATTTTGGTTAAAACATGATTTTGGACAATGTTCATGGAACTCAGCTTAAAACGTACTTGCAGACTTGAAAACCCTTGCCTATTGTAGAGCGCGCCTCCTACTTCCACTGCTGAACGAAAACCCATGATTTTGGACCCTGTTTTCATGCGAAAAGGCTAAAAGAAATGTTTC
>NW_028161082.1:0-27500 GCF_964263955.1 Coregonus lavaretus
CAGCCAAGGCAGACACACTGAAAGGTCTCCATTTGCAATGTGTCTCATTTGATATTTTTTCACAGCGCTTACTGAGCCAGCCTGTGAAATGTTGGATTGGACGACACCAATGGAAGGCAATCTTTGGTAGAGGCCTATGGGCTTTGCAAAACCCCACTGGGTTGTATGGGCATTGAGCGTGATGGAAAACCATATATTATGCAAAGATAAGCGTCTTTGGGTTTCGGAAAAGCACTATAGAAATAATGTATACATTGTATATAAAAGGAAAAGGAGGTAGACGTGTAATCTCATTCACATTGCTCTGTTCAAATGAATGATGTTCGTGTTTGCATTGAATTGGTGGGTATGGGCTCCACTAGATGGTTCCTAAATCATCTAAAAGTGCAGCCAGACTCAGTTCGTTCTGTATGAAATGTCATCGTCATAGAAACATTGGGGTCACCATATTTGCCCCATCGGTGTGAATGAGATTCCACTTTGTGCGTCATGATCGTCGAACAAACTCTACGTACTTTCCGCCGCCTAACATAAGAAAGTATTCTTAAACATGCTTTAGACTTTTTCCAATACTTCTTTGTATTTGAATAGAGAACTGGTCCTGAATAGTTCAATAGAGAAGCCTTTTGTTTTCACCAATCTAAACTATCTGACTGTATACATAAACGCACAGACACAGACATACTGTGAATGATAAAACCATTGGCTGATGAAAGAGCTTTTTGATAATGTTTAAAATCCATAGAACACTGTCCTCGGGGAAGAGATACCAGTGGCCAAGTAATCTGTCCTGTGGTGCTGCAATGCACAAAAACACACACACATTTGCAGATGCACGCATGCACACACATACACATACAATAAACCCACACACATTTGCAGATGCATGTACGCACACATTCACACACACACACACACACACACACACACACACACACACACACACACACACACACACACACACACACACACACACACACACACACACACACACACACACACAAACACATATCCCAATGTAATTCATGTTGGGGATTATTTAATTTAGTGTCTCTGCCATCACAGTCCATCTCGTCTCCAAGGACACGCTAACGACCCCATTAAATACAATGAGGAGTCCTGATGTCTATCGCTGGGTGTGTGTGTGTGTGGCACTAGATGTATGGCACAACCCCTGTGCCAGCTGAGGTCTGTTGCTGGGTTTGTGTGTGTGTGTGTGTGTGTGTGTGTGTGTGTGTGTGTGTGTGTGTGTGTGTGTGTGTGCATGTGCATGTGTGCATGTGTGTGTGAAGCTGTGTGTGAAGCTGTGTGTGAAGCTGTGTGTACATGTTTTCCTACCTTATCAGGACCACAATGTCCTAACAAGTCACCAGAATGTCCTGACAAGTCACCAGAATGTCCTGATAAGGTAGGAAAACAAGAACATTTTCAAGTCAGGACTTTTTTCATGTTCAGAATTTGTTAAAATACTATTTTAGGCTTAAGGGTTAGGTTTAGGGTTTGGGGTTAAGGATAGGGTTAGGGTTAAGGTTAAGGTTAAGGTTAATTTAGGATTAAGGTTTAGGGTTAGGTCGTGTGCATGTGTACCTGTGTTCGTACATGCATGTGTGTGTGTCCTTGTGTTTGTGTGTGTGTGTGTCACTAGATTTATGACACAACCCCTGTGGCAGCTTCTAAGTCTTTACAGGCATTATTACACGTTTCAATCATCTCCTGACAACACACTGATCTCCTATTACTTTGTCCCTGCAGTAGAGAACAGCAATATCAACAACCTATACTCTGACCAATCATACTTCAACACATCCTGCTCTGTACAATGCCTGTCCCATCATTATATCAAATGGAAAACTTAAGTGTGTGAAAGTGTGTTTGTGAGATCAAAGTGTGCGTGTGTGTTTGTGTGTGAATGTGTGTGTGTGTGTGTGTGTGTGTGTGCGTGTGTGTGTGTGTGTGTGTGTGTGTGTGTGTGTGTGTGTGTGTGTGTGTGTGTGTGTGTGTGTGCGAGAGAGAGTGCACTCTGCAGCAGCAGCAGAGGCGGGAAGTAAAAGTGGTCTCATCTCTCAATTTCAACTCCTGACCCTCAGAGACATGGCGTTCTGCCAAGGCACAAGACTGTTAAATCACCACTAAGTATTTTCTTCCATTTCCCTACACCAGACACTGCTACAGTCTTTCATATATCAGCCACAGCTATAGCTTCTAACATGGGCCACACATCTTCTTACATGGAGGAGCGGATCCTGTTCCAGAGAAAAGGGACAGAAAGGTACAACTTCATGGAAGAAGACACTGAATGCCCATACAACACTTCTCAAAGCGCTAGCTAGTTAACAACTTGACTGAACCTTGTGTTCATTTAGCATGTCATATTCTCTAAAAAGGTTCATATATTAAAGTACAGCACCCTATGTACCTAGATAATACCTATCAAACCTACATAATTTATTATCAGCAATTTAATTAACTGCAAAAAGGGTGCTCAGTCTTTGGAAAATGTAATATGAAATTATGGCAAATGGTTCAGCACAGCAATCTCAAGGAACCTTTTTCCATCAATTCAGTCATTTCATTGTGTGTTGTTCCAACGTTGTCTATGAAGGACGACTGAACCCTCATAACTGCTGTTCGGCCCGCTTTTTCTGAGGTGATGCCAAGAAGGAATGTACCGTGTGAGTGTCTCCAGAATCTACAGAGACAGAGAGAATCGTTCCAAAATGGCCGCCCACTGGACCTGAGAAAAGAGTTTAGTCACTCTTGTCCTCCAAGCTTTTCCACCATATAATCAATACTCGGGCCACAGGAGCCCTCTGAGAGCACGCTGCAAGCGGAGGACATTTTCATGCTTTGTTAAAGTGCCAACAAGTCACCTGAGGGTTGATGGTTGACCCAAGCCACAGCTTCAACCTGCTTTCATGACCTTTGACATGTCTTTAGTTTGTTTGTACCTGAAATTTGAAAAACAACAAAATATGTTATTGTTTGGATCTTTGCAGTGTAGGCTGATGGTCAAGATGTATTGTAGTGTTGGTGGGAGTAAGTAGTTGCCTGGCTACCCAGACTCCTTGACTGGCCAAAGGCTATGCCACGCCCATGGATGTTAGTTTCTTCTCCGCAATGAGTGTGGATCTGAGTACATCCCTGACCCTTCACCGAATGTGAACACATTCGGGGCCGTCTGATTGGTCCAGAAACAGATGGGTTGGGCCAGAGCCAGAACAGACGTGGGTAAAGTGGCAGTTTGAAAATGTGTCATTGGTTTTGATACTCTGATTGGTTAGAGATGATCCAGTCGCTGATTACTTTGTTTTGTACAACGCCCCTCGTGCCCCTGGTCACCACAAACGACTTCAATGATGGCAGTCTCAAACTAAAGAATGTAGCGAACAACAGAGCAGCAGAAGAATTCAGTGTGAGTCATCAGGCTAGGTAAGTAATGTAGTGAAGCTGTGAGTGTAGCAAGCAATAGAATAAAGTCAGGATAGAACACAACACAACACAATATTTTATCTGTGCATAGTCTTGTACAGATCATATAAAAGTAAGCATACATTCCCAACGCCACACAGTGTAACACTGCAGTAAAAATCTGGCTAAACATTATAGTGTTATTGGGTAACGGAAATAGTTTGAAACGTCTTTTCTTTTCCCTAACGACCACAGGCAGACAGGCAGGCAGCTCTCCTCAATGTCACTGGCTGTTGGAGCTGACTTCTGACCATGTAGCTGTGGTTCTAATGAGAGACAAGGTCATTGTATAAAAGGCCCAGACTGATACCACTCTGACAAGTCACTGTGTCTAACAGCCTAAAACTGTTATCTAACTCGTCACGGTAAACAGGCAGAAACTGCATGAGAATGTGTCAAATGGATGATTTGCACTCTAATCACTGAATCTGGAAGATATTAACTGGTATGTGTTGATGTGTATTAGATTCATTCATCAAGCCTCGGGCCAGGAGTTTCTTTCAGACCACATGACCAGGAAAAACTCACGTCATTCTCCGTTCTGCCTGTTTCTTCCAGATACCCAAATTCTGTGCAGGCCTGTGTAGATTACAAGATCATAACATTATATTGATGTGGACCCTGAGACTTTCAACACTTCTCTAGGCGTTGTAGATATTAAGATCTGATATTCTGCACACGCCTCTTCTGATTCACTGTCTCTGGAACGTGCCCATGCACAAATCAGGAGCCTATGGCTCCCATCTGTCACCCTTTGACCAGTGACATCACCATCCTCCCACTCTCCCAGCCTGCAGCCTGGATCCAGCAGCACGTGCCTGACTCTGTGCTATGCTAATCACTAACCCTACGACATGCCCAGAACACACTCTCCTCCAGTCCTCCTCTGGCCTCTCTGACAGAAAACTAATTTTACTGCTTAGAACTACAACTACGTACACACTACATTGTTGTTTATATTCTTTATAGATCACTGGGCCAAGAAAGAAAAGGTGATCAGGCATTGTATTGGAAGTTATAAAGCTACTGTATGTAAAGTCATTGTGGATGCGTTGCTTTGAAACATAGCCCCCAGCTGTTTGAGTGTTGTATACTCTGAGTATTAGCCTAGTGAGTAACGTCCCAATAGGTCAATTGCCCCAGTGTCCTCATTTAAAACTCCTCAGCAGGAAAAAAAAACACCCTTGCATCCATTCTGAGAGGTGTTTAGGAAGTGGCAGTGCCCCTCCACATCCTGTCCACTGAAATAAATCCCAGGTCTATGAATGGTTAGAGCCCAGCTTTACATGGGGTGTTTGTCTAGGGGGAGAGAGCACTGACCTTCGGCACACACCCTGACACACGCGCACGCGCACACACACACACACACACACACACACACACACACACACACACACACACACACACACACACACACACACACACAGCCAAGCCTCAATAGAGCCATTGAGTTAAACCAACACCTTAGCTGGGGTGGTACCTGTTTATATTATATAGATGTAGATGCAGCTCCTATTTCCTCCCACTGGCTTGCTGCTGCTAAGCACTGGAGCACTTAGTTACATAGATTACATATAGGACCGGACAGGCAGGACGTTTTTCCCCTCTGCTCACACAGTCCTAATTATATTGTATTCCAATAGGAAACACTCATGCTCTCACTTTGTCTAAGGCATGAAGTAACACAGTACAACGCCACACTTAGTTTGGAGTTCCTCGCTTTCTCAGTCTTACTGAGATCTATTGACTTGGAAGAACCTTGTTGTATGTTTAATGGATACTTGAAGCACCCTAAGGGCGAAGCATTGAGCTAATGATAGTGAGTCTGAGTGCTGTGTATTGAATCTTTATTATTTATACTCCATTAGATATAACACTATAAGGAGTGAGTGTGCGTGGTTATGTCCTTATTGATAAGTTAGCCTGATTTATCTTAATTGGATCTAAATTTGATCACTCTTTTGTTGCTGAGAATTTTCCTGCGCCGCACGAAATGCAGATGAGCTTTGTGATTTACATAAATTCACTGAAAACCTGCATTAATACATGGTTATATCAACAGTATTCCACTTTTCATGTACATGCCGTCAAATCAAAGGCCAAATCAATTTGACGAAATTGGAAAAGTGTCAGTTTGTCACTTTCACAAGGTTGGAGTAATAACATGTGCAGCTACTTAATACATTGGCTCGAATCTCGGTTGTGCTTTTAGAAATCAAGAAAATTATCAACTAAGGAATCATTTTTATTGACTTCTCAAACCCCAAACCCCGGTCAGGTCGGCCGAGTCTGCTTCGCAAGCGTTCCTAGAAGTCTTGCGATGTTCGGCCTCTGAGTTTAGATACTCTATGGTGTTACCATTCAACCAAACTTTATTTTATTTTCATAAAACACAAAACACTCTTCACTGTGCTGATACAGTGTGATTGTGATCGCCTCCTAGGGAAATGAAGTCATGAGGCAATGCAGATGAAGAAAGAGAAGAAGATGAAGGACAAAACAACCAATCAGTGGCCTTACTCTGTGGTAACATGATGGCTATATATTTAAAGTGTGTACTCAGCAATCTGCCTCGTTGCATCAATTGGCGATGTCAATCTGTCTCCACCCTCTCCATGATTAACTGCCCTAGCATTAACAGAGGTGTCAGAAACAGGAACAAATGGCTGCTGACTTAATGTGCTAAATAGAGAACACAGAGAACAGAGGACTCATGAGCTGAAGGACGTTCTGTAGCCCATAAATGTAGCATGTATAGACTACACATGTAACAGTGTTGCTTCCGTCCCTCTCCTCGCCCCAACCTGGCCTCGAACCAAGGACCCTCTGAACACATCGTCAACAGTCTCCCTCGAAGCATCGTTACCTATCGGGGAACAACTACTTCAAGGTCTCAGAGTTAGTGACGTCACCGGTTGAAACACTACTAGCGCGCACCGCTAGCTAGCCATTTCACATCAATTACACTCCTGCTTCTCCGCAGCAACTCCAGCAGCTGGGTAGAGCCCAATTGAGTGGTTAGAGTCAACAGCATCAATGTAACAGTATTGCTTCCGTCCATCAACCCACCCTAACATGGGCTTGAACCAGGGACCCTCTGCACACATCAACAACTGCCTCCCACGAAGCATCGTTCCCTATCGCTCCGCAAAAACCGCAGCCCTTGCAGAGCAAGGGAAACAACTACTTCAAGGTCTCAGAAAGAGTGACATCACCGATTGAAACGCTACTAGCGCGCACCAGAGCATGTGAGCGGAGTGGAGCGGGAGCGAGCGGGGAGCGCGAGCGGACGGATTTTGGACAGAGCGCAGAGCGGCATTTTTAAAAGGACAGAGCGTCGCCCTATGTCCCGCTCCAATTTCGCTCTGCTCACACCACGAGTCTGAAGCATGCTCAAGCCTGACCCAGAATCCATCTGTGTCTTGCACAGTCATCAACAGTAGACTATTTTCAGTCAAAACTCGGCTCAATAATGGAGTTCACCAAGTACTTCAAAAAGGAAAATGAGAAGTCATACAGGTGTACTATTAATATAAAACTAACTAACAATGATAATGTGGTTCAAGAAAAAGAATGTGGTGACATCGTTTCAGTCAGTAAAGATTCATTTTGGAATCTAAAAAGACACTTCTCTCGAAAACACGAAAGTGTGCTACGTGAACACGCTGGGAAGAAAGCAAAAGGTTAGCAAGTTGAATAGGGTAACTTGTAACAAAAGTGTAAAGTAAATATAGCCTAATATTCAAACAAATTTGTTTTGTCATTCAAAGTAGGCCTAATATATGGTTTGTTTAATTTAATTTGTGTCGTCCATGAATTTGTATTTTATAGAGCAAGAGGAGCAGCAGCAGCAACAAGAGAAAAGGGTTGAGGAATTCAAAAGTTTCTTCACTGCACGCAAAGGCCCAACCATAACAAGGGAGAGAAAAAGAGAGCTGGATGTAGCATTTTTTAAAATGATTTACATGGACTATGAACCGCTGAGTAAAGGAGAACGCGAAGGGATGCAACACTTCGCCAGCGCAGCTCAACCGGGCTACACCCCCCCATGCTACAACACCGTACGGGACACACTCATGCCACATGCCCTGGAAGAGATGGAAGCCAAACTGCAAGACCTACTGCAAAATGGTGATGGGCTCGTTCTGTCTGCGGACATTTGGACCAGTAGAAGAGGGCACAGCTTCCTTGGCATCGTGGCCAGTTTCATTGATGGGATGTTCCGGGGGCACACGGTTTTGTTGGGCTGTGAGCACATACAGGGGCACCATACCGCAGATCGTATTTACCAAAAGTATGAAAGTGTACTGAAATATTGGAACGTGCAACGACGTGTGATTCGGGTCGTCACTGACAGTGCCAGCAACATGATCAAGGCATTTAACCTCCTCCCTGGCACTGAAGAGGAGGTGGAGGGTGAAGTGACCGCGGATGCCAGCAGCAGTGCAGAACATGAAGAGGAGGATGAGGGACCACCTGCGCCCTCGCAAGTCCATGTGGAAGTGATAACCTCTAATGTAGAAACTATGATAAATGAGTACTTTACTGTGTCAAATTTACATCTGAGATGCCCCATTCACATGCTTCAGCTGGCGATCAAAGACGCCATTAACGAGCACGACAACATTAATAGGCTGTTAGTGAAAGTCGGGCACCTGGTGAAAAGTGTACGCAAGAGCACCCTGAACACAGAGGAAACCGACCAATTAGGTGTCCGCCCCACAAATGCCTGCGCCACTCGATGGAGCAGCCAGCTGCGGATGATTCAGTCGTTAATCCGGTTGTTCCAAAAAGACCCGTTATGGCAAAACAAACTCAAGTCTAATGTTGCTAACATCACCCTGAATCAGTGTACTGACACCACTGGCAGACCTCACAGACAAAATGCAGAAGGAGCTGGGGAACCTGGGGATGATCCTCCCTGCTGTCACAGAAATCAAATCCCTGCTCACCGATGACACTCACGCTGCACTTTCAATGGGCATCGCTGCTTTTGCAGAAACATTGGCAAACAACGTGTCAATTCGCTATGGAATATACTATACTGATAAACATCTCATTTTAGCATCAGTGTTAGATCCCCGTTTCAAGACAGAATGGATAATCCGAGATGAGTCTGTATGCAACAAACTCGGGGAGATCCGCGACCTCCTCATAAAAGAAGTTGAGGAAATGAATGCTCCCAGCGGGACACACACCCCACCCGCCGCTGACCTGAATCCCGAGCCTGAACCAAAAAGAGCTCGCCTGTTCGGGTCATACTTCAGCGAGCAGCTACGCATAACCGGAGACGCCAAAGGTGAAGTCGAAAATTACCTCTCATCCCCGAGACAGAACCCAGACGCAGATGTTATTCGATTTTGGAAAGAAAACTCCACGTCTTTTCCCCGCCTGGCTAAAGTAGCTCGCATTGTGTTCAGCATCCCAAGCGGGTCTGCGAGCGCAGAGAGGGTTTTCTCCGCTGCTGGCCTGCTGTCAAGAAACCACCGCATGAGTCTGAAGCCTCAGACATTGGCCAAACTTGTGTTCTTGAAGGTGAACTTAAAAGAACTGTAGATAAGGAAAGCAATTCATTTTTTTAAATTTTATTTTAAAGTTTGACAATGGATATAAGACAATTTTAATTTTAATCCACGTGCAAGCTGCGCAAAAGTTCAGTTATCAGAATTTTGGCCTAATAGTTAATTTACTTTTAAAACTTTGATGTATAGCCTGTATATTTTTATTTATATAATTAGGCCCATTGATTCGTTTAATTTTACAGGACTTTTTGTGTATATTCCTTCTTACATAGGCTAGGCCTAATTTGTAATTTGAAATAAAACATTTATATTTGGAAAATGTTGTCGTTGCTCTTTAGTTCTTTGGGAGGTAAGGCTGTGGTTTAAGCTAAAAGTGAAATACATGCAGATTTTTTTCCTTTTTTGGAGCGAGCGAGAGGGCGATTTGAGTGGAGCGCGATGCAAACTTCGTTGAGCGCTGAGCGATAATGAGCGGACTGGCCTGATGTGGCTTTGAGCGGGGGGAGCGGAGGGGCGAACAGCTCCGTGAGCGAGGAGCTGAGATTCTCACCGCTCCACTCCGCTCATATGCTCTGGCGCGCACCACTAACTAGCTAGCCATTTCACACCAGTTACATATAGACCACAAATGTATAGAGAAGGTTCATGTGAAATGAGACCAGTATGACCAGGCACACAGCTAGTTTTTTTCAAGGACATTGGGAGTGATAAGTGAAAGCCCCAAACAGTAATAATATGATACAGTACAGTATGTGAGAATGAGAGGGTTTTCTGCAGGTTGTTCTGGTTTGTTATGATGCAGCCAGACACTGAAACACCAATGGCATAGACAGGTTAGCTGAGAACGTCACGAAAATGATGCGCACTCTTCAATGGGAAGGCTGTGTGTTGTTGTGATTCTGGATGGCCAGATAGCTAGCAACAATGATAAGAAACTGCCGTGTGGGGAATCGTAAGTGACTCGTTTCAGCTAGTTTTATCTTGTTCTTTATATCATGTCTTGTTTTGAGGTGTTTTGAAGGATGTCACGTCTATGCTAATATGGCAAAAGTTCGCTAGCTAGCTAACCAACCACTGTAACAATGTATTTGAGAGACAACAAGTGCTCATTGTGTAACTTTATTTATGTCTTCAATAAACATTGGAGACGAAATATAGTTTACATTTAGTCAACAATCGAAGCCAACCCCGTCTGTTTTGCCCTATAGTTGTGCACTCGTCGGTTTTGTTGCATACAACTAACCCGTCTATAGAACTGTGTTTGACCCACACACCACACACACACACACACACACACATTTCAAATTGTCTGTTATTTTATTGACAACCCAGTCCAGCCCAGTTCCCCACAGCAGTAACAAAGGTTGGAGAGTGTTCATGTAAATGTTTCACTCACTCTGCCAGGTTAACTGGCAAGTTTAAAGAAATGCACTGTTGACTCGGCCTACTGCAGAAGAAAAATGTGCTGTCTTCTCTCTGTCTTTGTTTCTCTCTCTCTCTCTCACACACACACACACACACACACACACACACACACTGTCTCTATCTCTCTCTCGTTCGCTCTCACTCTCTTTCTCTCTCTATCTCTCTCTCTCACTGCCTCCGTCCCTCCCCTCTGACGTTTTCAGATGTCTGTCTCCATGTACTGGATTTATGTACTTTCATTGTCTCTCTCTGACGCTTTGCAGTGTCAACACCGTTTACACAAAACACCCATTGCTGGATTGTAAGTCTGCCACTCTGCATAACTTTCTATCAAAGAATACTTCAGAATTCCTTTCAATATTCACAGCTCTGCTGCAAACTATTATCCAAGGCATTCTCAATGCCTTTATCAGTTTCAAGGGAAAGCAAAGCATTTTGAAAATGAGAAAAAAGTTCAGTTTGGTTACTAAGCCATAACATTCAACATGCAGCGATGAGTCACTCATCAAGATAGGGCCAGAGTGAATACTACACAGGCTGACACAGCCACGCAAGCCCAAGGCTGCTCCAACTACCCACCTGAGCACTGTTGAGCAATAGGAGACCGTCTATGCCTGTTGCTGGGTAAAAACATTCCTCCACCCCTTGATCTGATTGGTCAGCACAGCCTTGGTGGCCCCTCCCTTTGGAACTGCTGAGGAGAGCAGTTTGAGTGAGTGTGTGAGTGAGTGAGTGAGTGAGTGAGAGTGAGTGAGTGAGTGAGTGAGTAAGTGAGTGAATGTCTAGGTAGATAGGTAGAAGTTTCTTCCCCCAAGCACTGATCTAGGGTCAGATGTTATGTAATCCCTAATCCTCTAATGGTTAAGTTTAGGATTTGGTCGTAAACTATTCTGATTCCAGATCGGTGGTTGGGAGGAACTTCAACCGACTTCCAACTTTTGACTGACTAACGGACTAAATTAGTGACCAGTCTGAGGTTCTTAATTCGTGTCGCAATCCCTGTTCTCTGGTTCCGGTAGTTGTGACCCTGAGGGCAGACACAGTGACACATACTGTACTGTTAGAGTAGGCAGGGGGTCTAGACTGTGACACACGTGGCTAATTGGCACTTGACATTAAGAGGAGAGAACACAGTGACTTGAGTTGAGTTCCATATAATCAACAATGACATTTACATTTACATTTACATCATTTCGCAGACGCTCCTCTCTCTCTCTTGCTTCCGGTCGCTTGCACTCTTCTAACTCTCTCTCTTTCACATTATCTCTCTCTCTCTCTCTCAATTTCAATTTCAATTTAAGGGCTTTATTGGCATGGGAAACGTGTGTTAACATTGCCAAAGCAAGTGAAGTAGATAGTAAACAAAAGTGAAATAAACAATAAATATTAACAGTAAACATTACACTCAGAAGTTTCAAAAGAATAAAGACATTTCAAATGTCATATTATGTATATATACAGTGTTGTAACAATGTGCAAATAGTTAAAGTACAAATGGGAAAATAAATAAACATAAATATGGGTTGTATTTACAATGGTGTTTGTTCTTCACTGGTTGCCCTTTTCTTGTGGCAACAGGTCACAAATCTTGCAGCTGTGACGGCACACTTTGGTTTTTCACCCAGTAGATAAGGGAGTTTATCAAAATTGGGTTTGTTTTCGAATTCTTTGTGGATCGCTGCAATCTGAGGGAAATATGTGTCTCTAATATGGTCATACATTTGGCAGGAGGTTAGGAAGTGCAGCTCAGTTTCCACCTCATTTTGTGGGCAGTGTGCACATAGCCTGTCTTCTCTTGAGAGCCAGGTCTGCCTACGGCGGCCTTTCTCAATAGCAAGGCTATGCTCACTGAGTCTGTACATAGTGAAAGCTTTCCTTAAGTTTGGGTCAGTCACAGTGGTCAGGTATTCTGCCACTGTGTACTCTCTGTTTAGGGCCAAATAGCATTCTAGTTTGCTCTGTTTTTTTGTTTGTTCTTTCCAATGTGTCAAGTAATTCCTTTTTTTGTTTTCTCATGATTTGGTTGGGTCTAGTTGTGTTGTTGTTGTTGTTGTTGTTGTCCTGGGGCTGTGTGGGGTCTGTTTGTGTTTGTGAACAGAGACCCAGGACAAGCTTACTTAGGGGACTCTTCTCCAAGTTCATCTCTCTGTAGGTGATGGCTTTGTTATGGAAGGTTTGGGAATCGCTTCCTTTTAAGTGGTTATAGAATTTAACGGCTCTTTTCTGGATTTTGATAATTAGCGGGTATTGGCCTAATTCTGCTCTGCATGCATTATTTGGTGTTTTACGTTGTACACGGAGGATGTTTTTGCAGAATTCTGCATGCAGAGTCTCAATTTGGTGTTTGTCCCATTTTGTGAATTCTTGGTTGGTGAGCGGACCCCAGACCTCAGAACCATAAAGGGCAATGGGTTCTATAACTGATTCAAGTATTTTTAGCCAGATCCTAATTGGTATGTCACATTTGATGTTCCTTTTGATGGCATAGAAGGCCCTTCTTGCCTTGTCTCTCAGATCGTTCACAGCTTTGTGGAAGTTACCTGTGGCGCTGATGTTTAGGCCGAGGTATGTATAGTTTTTTGTGTGCTCTAGGGCAACGGTGTCTATATGGAATTTGTATTTGTGGTCCTGGCAACTGGACCTTTTTTGGAACACCAAAATTGTTTTACTGTCAGGGCCCAGGTCTGACAGAATCTGTGCAGAAGATCTAGGTGCTGCTGTAGGCCCTCCTTGGTTGGTGACAGAAGCACCAGATCGTCAGCAAACAGAAGACACTTGACTTCAGATTCTAGTAGGGTGAGGCCGGGTGCTGCAGACTGTTCTAGTGCCCTCGCCAATTCGTTGATATATATGTTGAAGAGTGTGGGGCTTAAACTGCATCCCTGTCTCACCCCACGGCCCTGTGGAAAGAAATGTGTGTGTTTTTGCCAATTTTAACCGCACACTTGTTGTTTGTGTACATGGATTTTATAATGTTGTATGTTTTTCCCCCAACCCCACTTTCCATCAATTTGTATAGCAGACCCTCATGCCAAATTGAGTCAAAAGCTTTTTTGAAATCAACAAAGCATGAGAAGACTTTGCCTTTGTTTTGGTCTGTTTGTTTGTCAATTAGGGTGTGCAGGGTGAATACGTGGTCTGTCGTACGGTAATTTGGTAAAAAGCCAATTTGACATTTGCTCAGTACATTGTTTTCACTGAGGAAATGAACTAGTCTGCTGTTAATGATAATGCAGAGGATTTTCCCAAGGTTGCTGTTGACGCATATCTCACGGTAGTTATTGGGGTCAAATTTGTCTCCACTTTTGTGGATTGGGGTGATCAGTCCTTGGTTCCAGATATTGGTGAAGATGCCAGAGCTAAGGATGATGTTAAAGAGTTTAAGTATAGCTAATTGAAATTTGTGGTCTGTATATTTTATCATTTCATTGAGGATACCATCAACACCACAGGACTTTTTGGGTTGGAGGGTTTGTATTTTGTCCTGTAGTTCATTCAATGTAATTGGAGAATCCAGTGGGTTCTGGTAGTCTTTAATAGTTGATTCTAAGATTTGCATTTGATCATGTATATTTTTTGCTGTTTGTTCTCTGTTATAGGGCTAAAAAGATTGGAGAAGTGGTTTACCCATACATCTCCGTTTTGGATAGATAGCTCTTCGAGTTGTTGTTTGTTTAGTGTTTTCCAATTTTCCCAGAAGTGGTTAGAGTCTATGGATTCTTCAATTACATTGAGCTGATTTCTGACCTGCTGTTCCTTCTTTTTCCGTAGTGTATTTCTGTATTGTTTTAGTGATTCACCATAGTGAAGGCGTAGGCTCAGGTTTTCTGGGTCTCTATGTTTTTGGTTGGATAGGTTTCTCAATTTCTTTCTTAAGTTTTTGCATTCTTCATCAAACCATTTATCACTGTTATTACTTTTCTTTGGTTTTCTGTTAGAGATTTTTAGATTTGATAGGGAAGCTGAGAGGTCAAATATACTGTTTAGGTTTTCTACTGCCAAGTTTACACCTTCACTATTACAGTGGAACGTTTTGTCCAGGAAGTTGTCTAGAATGGATTGAATTTGTTGTTTCCTAATTGTTTTTTGGTAGGTTTCAACACTACTTTCCTTCCATCTATAGCATTTCTTAATATTATTCAGTTCTTTTGGCTTTGATGCCTCATGATTGAGTATTGCTCTGTTCAAGTAGACTGTGATTTTGCTGTGGTCTGATAGGGGTGTCAGTGGGCTGACTGTGAACGCTCTGAGAGACTCTGGGTTGAGGTCAGTGATAAAGTAGTCTACAGTACTACTGCCAAGAGATGAGCTATAGGTGTACCTACCATAGGAGTCCCCTCGAAGCCTACCATTGACTATGTGCATACCCAGTGTGCGACAGAGCTGCAGGAGTCGTGACCCATTTTTGTTGGTTATGTTGTCGTAGTTGTGCCTAGGGGGGCATATGGGGGAGGGAATGCTGTCACCTCCAGGTAGGTGTTTGTCCCCCTGTGTGCTGAGGGTGTCAGGTTCTTGTCCAGTTCTGGCATTTAGGTCGTCACAGACTAGTACATGTCCCTGGGTCTGGAAATGATTGATTTCCCCCTCCAGGATGGAGAAACTGTCTTCATTAAAGTATGGGGATTCTAGTGGGGGGATATACAGTGGGGAAAAAAAGTATTTAGTCAGCCACCAATTGTGCAAGTTTTCCCACTTAAAAATATGAGAGAGGCCTGTAATTTTAATCATAGGTACACATCAACTATGACAGACAAAATGAGAAAAAGAAATCCAGAAAATCACATTGTAGGATTTTTAATGAATTTATTTGCAAATTATGGGGGAAAATAAGTATTTGGTCAATAACAAAAGTTTCTCAATACTTTGTTATATACCCTTTGTTGGCAATGACACAGGTCAAACGTTTTCTGTAAGTTTTCACAAGGTTTTCACACACTGTTGCTGGTATTTTGGCCCATTCCTCCATGCAGATCTCCTCTAGAGCAGTGATGTTTTGGGGCTGTCGCTGGGCAACACGGACTTTCAACTCCCTCCAAAGATTTTCTATGGGGTTGAGATCTGGAGACTGGCTAGGCCACTCCAGGACCTTGAAATGCTTCTTACGAAGCCACTCCTTCGTTGCCCGGGCGGTGTGTTTGGGATCATTGTCATGCTGAAAGACCCAGCCACGTTTCATCTTCAATGCCCTTGCTGATGGAAGGAGGTTTTCACTCAAAATCTCACGATACATGGGCCCATTCATTCTTTCCTTTACACGGATCAGTCGTCCTGGTCCCTTTGCAGAAAAACAGCCCCAAAGCATGATGTTTCCACTCCCATGGTTCACAGTAGGTATGGTGTTCTTTGGATGCAACTCAGCATTCTTTGTCCTCCAAACCCGACGAGTTGAGTTTTTACCAAAAAGTTATATTTTGGTTTCATCTGACCATATGACATTCTCCCAATCCTCTTCTGGATCATCCAAATGCACTCTAGCAAACTTCAGACGGGACTGGACATGTACTGGCTTAAGCAGGGGGACACGTCTGGCACTGCAGCATTTGAGTCCCTGGCGGCGTAGTATGTTACTGATGGTAGGCTTTGTTACTTTGGTCCCAGCTCTCTGCAGGTCTTTCACTAGGTCCCCCCGTGTGGTTCTGGGATTTTTGCTCACCGTTCTTGTGATCATTTTGACCCCACGGGGTGAGATCTTGCATGGAGCCCCAGATCGAGGGAGATTATCAGTGGTCTTGTATGTCTTCCATTTCCTAATAATTGCTCCCACAGTTGATTTCTTCAAACCAAGCTGCTTACCTATTGCAGATTCAGTCTTCCCAGCCTGGTGCAGGTCTACAATTTTGTTTCTGGTGTCCTTTGACAGCTCTTTGGTCTTGGCCATAGTGGAGTTTGGAGTGTGACTGTTTGAGGTTGTGGACAGGTGTCTTTTATACTGATAACACGTTCAAACAGGTGCCATTAATACAGGTTATGAGTGGAGGACAGAGGAGCCTCTTAAAGAAGAAGTTACAGGTCTGTGAGAGCCAGAAATCTTGCTTGTTTGTAGGTGACCAAATACTTATTTTCCATTTTCCACCATAATTTGCAAATAAATTCATAAAAAATCCTACAATGTGATTTTCTGGAATTTCTTTTCTCAATTTGTCTGTCATAGTTGACGTGTACCTATGATGAAAATTACAGGCCTCTCTCATCTTTTTAAGTGGGAGAACATGCACAATTGGTGGCTGACTAAATACTTTTTCCCCCCACTGTAGGTAGCACACAGGAGGACATTTTTCTCAGTTGAGATAATTTCCTTTTGAATTTCTAACCAAATGTAAAATGTTAATGTTTTGATTAATTTAATAGAGTGAGTTAGGTCTGCTCTATACCAAATTAGCATACCCCCTGAGTCCCTTCCCTGTTTCACACCTGGTAGTTTGGTGGATGGGACTACCAGCTCTCTGTAACCTAGAGGGCAACCAGTGGGTCCGTCTCTCTCTCTCTCTCTCTCTCTCTCTCTCTCTCTCTCTCTCTCTCTCTCTCTCTCTCTCTCTCTCTCTCTCTCTCTCTCTCTCTCTCTCTCTCTCTCTCTCTCTCTCTCTCTCTCTCTCTCTCTCTCTCTCTCTCTAATTTCAACAAAACCTCATATCTTATCTCATACACACAGACACACACACAGACACACACACACACACAAACACACACTCACATACACACACACACACACACACACACACACAAATACACACACACACACTCCTAGTCAGATAGAGGACATATGGGATCAGTGGGCTTACCGTGCCTGCTCCACCCATCATCAGTCAACGTTGTTGTTGTGTCACAGGCAAATCCTTCCCCCGTTTCCATATTTTTACATCCAATCGTAATCCCCGATGGCACCTAAAACAGGCTGCTGTTGATTCATCATAAATGCATGCAGGGCAGATCATATTCATATTCCAGTTTAACGTCTTGTTCCAAATGGGAAAATAATTCAACTGTAAGCTTTAAAGGACAGGAACACATTGTCCAGTTGTCCTCAGCAGATAACTTGTAAAAAACGTATGTGTTTTATACCTGTTTGGGTTGCTTTATCTGAAAATCTCACCTCAACAAGTTGTTTCTGATGAGAAGGCGGATGTTTGTTAGCCCTATGAATTTAAACATGAGTTGGTTCATGAGAATAAACAACGTTACATCTGGATGTATGACTGATTGGTGTGAGTATGATTGTTTGCAAGAGCTCAAATCAATGAAGGAAGCAAATGTCAAGCTTGTTTTTCTCCTGATTTCCTCTGTTGCTGGTATGATGTATCTGAGATGGGAGAACAGGAACAAGCCTTACCAAATATTCAAAAATCTCAGGAAGTCAAGGACACTTTTCATAACAGGCAAATGGTAGAATTTCCCAGTAGCCAGAAATATGTCTGGGTAGCCAACAACATCTTAATTTTCATCAATCATGGTTTGTATTCCAGTCATTTATCTGACTGTGGTTCTTTAAGTGTTATGCACTCTGGAACCCATTGAAAGACATAAACATTCTGGTGAGCCACACTACAAACAAAATAGTGTTTCCAGCCACAATCCAGTTTTGAGACGCTACTGGTCCCAAACCCACTATTTGGGAAACATTGATACAATGGATGATAATGAAGAATCAGTTTGAACATCAAGTTCCATATTGTTCATCCCTATCTGGATAAATGGATAGATGAATATAAACAACATGTGGACACATTCAGAGCTAGTCATGTTTGCATGCATGCACGTTCTGTCCCTGCAGTGTTTGAGTGTGCCTAGTTGCAAAGCCCAGTAGCTCTCAGCACAAGGTGGGCCTGTATTTGCCTGAGTTGTAAAACCTCAACGAATCAGGGATAAAGAGAGGAGGCTGTTTCGTGTAAATATTGTCAGAGAAGACATGGAACTCCATGTGGGGAAGAGAGGAAGATAGAAATATGTGCTGTAGATAGAAGGGTGTTGATAAGCCCTTATGGAAGCCGCATTGAAGCTGCATATGTACACTGTATTCAAATGGTATGCTAATACACATATGGAACAAATCCTACCTTCAAATACATGCACGATTTGCACGCACAGTAACTTTGAAGTAAGTCATGCTTTGACGTCAATGCACTTTTTACTGTTAGTTGTCTAGTGGCTATTTCCTTTATAATATCTCCTAACTGGTTAATATTTTAGCGCTTGTCAACTGGTGTATTTTTGCATTATTGTGTATGTCACGTTCTGCACAATGTGTAGATGTAGTGTACATTGTTCCCTGCTGATGCATGTTGTATCTCCCATACAGCAGATGGGCTGAGCTCCAAAGGGCACTGCATCACTTGGCCTGGTACACAACACAGTCCTCCTCCTGTGCCAACAGAGAGAGAGAGAAAGAGAGAGAGAGAGAGAGAGGGTGTAGAGAGAGAGCGAGAGACAGAGAGAGAGAAAAGGAGAGAGGGGGTAGAGAGTGAGAGGGAGAGAGCGAAAGAGAGGGAGTGTAGAGAAAGAGGGAGAGAGAGAGAGGGGGAGAGAAGGTGGAGAGAGACAGAGAGAGAGGAGAGAGAGAGAGAGAGAGAGAGAGAGAGAGAGAGAGAGCGAGAGAGAGAGAGAGAGAGAGAGAGAGAGAGAGAGCGAGAAGGAAAGAAGAAGAGAGAGAGGGGGAGGGATGTCCTGCCAAAAAAGTTGGAAAGTACAAAAGAGGAGGAGCCCTATCAGCAGGTCACACACGATTGGTGGCCTTTGGACACGCACAGATCCCACCCACCGACCCAGTCAGCAATCAACCTTTAATTTCCATGATACAGAGCGTTGCACGCCATAAACTAACTCACCACGTACATGACCTTTCACCTTCCATTCACTTTGTTTGGCCAAAGAGGGTGGTGGTGGAGTGTAAACTTTAGACATTAGTAAAGTAGAACAAACCAGCTCCTGTGACAAAAGGGACAAACTAATACTGACAGTGAGTTGTAACAGTCGGTTGCATTACTTTGAATAGTATACAGTATGTGGCTTTGCCTGGGCTGTGTGTAAAGGGTTGACGATAGTACTGTAGGAACTGTCAGCGTGGCTATCTGATGTCCCTACTGCGATAACAGCTGATTCCAAACAAAGGGCAGATGCAACAGTTGGTCATAACAACAGAGAGTCATGGAAGGAGGAGAGAGGAGGCCTCATCAAAGGTTCCTCCACTAATTAATCTTTCATCTAGTTGACAATTAACAATAATCAACA
This sequence comes from Coregonus lavaretus, assembly GCF_964263955.1. Taxonomy (NCBI): domain Eukaryota; kingdom Metazoa; phylum Chordata; class Actinopteri; order Salmoniformes; family Salmonidae; genus Coregonus; species Coregonus lavaretus. The sequence continues at coordinate 19,638 of NW_028161082.1, forward strand.
TTTGAGATGTCATCAGTATTCCCATAGGCTAAGTCATATCAAATAAAGTATCAACAATGTTAGTTGAGGACACATGTTTAAAACAACACCAGAATCTCATCATCAATATCATTACCCTGGGATTTTTTTATTTTTTATATATATATATTTTTTAAATCAGACTGAGACCTGGATCTCTTTTACGGCTGTGCCCTGTGTAAACATGTTGACATGTACAGTTTTAGACATACAGACAAGAACATTTCAAACATACAAAACAAAAACACAATTCAACAGAAACAATCACAGACAACATCATATCACAGAATTCTGAGCCATTATGAGCCCAACGTCTGGTGTCATTTGTCAGTCTCAGCTGTGAAGGCAGCAGTGACCGCTCTGATCACCAGACGAAGGTCAGAGACCTGGAAAAATTCAACCTTATTTTCCTGCATGGCAGTTCTCTAAAGGTCAGTGCTATCTTATCACAGGCAAGCCCAATCTCCGCTCTCTCCCGAGGGCTGACTAGAGGACCAGCCAGTGGCAACCCTCCTCTCTCTCCCTCCACCCCTGCTCCCCTCCATCCCTCTCCCACCTGGCATCGCACAATGGGTGCCCTCCCCTCCTTCTGCTCTAGTTCACAGGCCGAGGAGAGATAGCAAGGGATGGAAAAAAACGGGGAGGAAAAAGGAAAAATAACACGGTCACTCTGGCCCGAAGCAGTGAGGACCAGGAAATTAGGCGTTCAGACCGGGGAATAGTATATTTTATTAGCTCTACAGGGAAAAGGCCTAAATCAAATCAAATCAAATCAAATGTTATTTGTCACATACATGTGTTTAGCAGTCCGTGATTGTCTGTAGACCCTGCCACATACGTCTCGTGACTGAGCCGTTGAATTGCGACTTTGCCTCTATACTGACGTTTTGCCTGTTTAATTGCCTTGCGGAGTGAATAGCTACACTGTTTGTATTCTGCCATCTTCCCAGTCTCCTTGCCATGGTTAAATGCGGTGGTTCGCGCTTTCAGTTTTGCGCGAATGCTGCCATCTATCCACGGTTTCTGGTTAGGGTAGGATTTAATAGTCACAGTGGGCACAACATCTCCTATACACTTCCTGATAACCTCAAATCAAATCAAATTTTATTTGTCACATAAACGTGTTTAGCAGATGTTATTGCGGGTGTAGCGAAATGCTTGTGCTTCTAGCTCTGACAGTGCAGTAATATCTAACAAGTAATATCTAACAATTTCACAACATATACCCAATACACAGAAATCTAAGTAAGGAATGGAATTAAGAATATATACATATATGGACGAGCAATGACAGAGCGGGATTGACAAAGAGACAGTAGAATATTATAGAATACTGTATATACATATGAGATGAGAAATGCAAGATATGTAAACATTATTAAAGTGACTAGTGATCCATTTCTTAAAGTGGCCAGTGATTTCAATAGGCAGCAGCAGCCTCTAATGTGCTAGTGATGGCTATTTAACAGTCTGATGGCCTTGAGATAGAAGCTGTTTTTCAGTCTCTCGGTCCCAGCTTTGATGCACCTGTACTGACCTCGCCTTCTGGATGATAGCGGGGGGAACAGGCAGTGGCTCGGGTGGTTGATGTCCTTGATGATCTTTTTGGCCTTCCTGTGACATCGGGTTCTGTAGGTGTCCTGGAGGGCGAGTAGTTTGCCCCCGGTAATGAGTTCGGTAGACTGCACCACCCTCTGGAGAGCACTGCGGTTGCGGGCGGTGAAGTTGCCGTACCAGGCGGTGATACAGCCCGACAGGATGCTCTCAATTGTGCATCTGTAAAAGTTTGTGAGGGTTTTAGGTGCCAAGCCAAATTTCTTCAGCCTCCTGAGGTTGAAGAGTCTCTGTTGCGCCTTCTTCACCACACTGTCTGTGTGGGTGGACCATTTCAGTTTGTCAGTGATGTGTACGCCAAGGAACTTGAAGCTTTTCACCTTCTCCACTGCAGTCCCGTCGATGTGGATAGGGGGGTGCACTCTCTGCTGTTTCCAGAAGTCCACGATCACCTCCTTTGTTTTGTTGATGTTGAGTGAGAGTTTATCTTCCTGGCACCACACTCCCAGAGCCCTCACCTCCTCCCTGTAGGCTGTCTCGTCATTGTTGGTAATCAAACCTACTACTGTTGTGTCATCTGCAAACTTGATGATTGAGTTGGAGGCGTGCTTGGCCATGCAGTCATGGGTGAACAGGGAGTACAGGAGGGGGCTGAGCACACACCCTTGTGGGGTGTTGAGGATCAGCGAAGTGGAGGTGTTGTTTCAAACCTTCACCACCTGGGGGCGGCCCGTCAGGAAGTCCAGGACCCAGTTGCACAGGGCGGGGTTCAGACCCAGGGCCTCGAGCTTAATGATGAGCTTGGAGGGTACTATGGTGTTGAATGCTGAGCTATAGTCAATGAACAGCATTCTTACATAGGTATTCCTCTTGTCCAGATGGGATAGGGCAGTGTGCAGTGTGACGGCGATTGCCATTGGGGCGGTAAGCAAATTGAAGTGGGTCTAGGGTGACAGGTAAGGTAGAGGTGATATGATATGATCCTTGACTAATCTCTCAAAGCACTTCGTGATGACAGAGGTGAGTGCTGCGGGGCGATAGTCATTTAGTTAAGTTACCTTTGCTTTCTTAGGTACTGGAACAATGGTGACCATCTTGAAGCATGTGGGGACAGCAGACTGGGATCGGGAGAGATTGAATATGTCCGTAAACTCAGTCACCGTTTCAGTGTATGCGTCTAAATTATTTTCGCAAGTTACCCGGAACATATCCCAGTCCGCGTGGACAAAACAATCTTGAAGTGTGGATTCAGATTGGTCAGACCAGCGTTGAATAGTCCTTAGCACGGGTACTTCCTGTTTGAGTTTCTGCCTATAGGAAGGGAGGAGCAAAATGGAGTCGTAGTCAGATTTGCCGAAAGGAGGGCGGAGGAGGGCCTTGTAAGCATCCCGGAAGTTCGAATAGCAATGGATGAGTATTTTAGCAGCCGGAGTACAACAGTAGATATGTTGATAGAACTTCAGCATCCTAGTCCTCAAATTTGCTTTGTTAAAATCCCCAGCTACAATAAATGCAGCCTCAGGATATGTGGTTTCCAGTTTGCATAAAGTCCAGTGAAGTTCTTTGAGGGCCGTCGTGGTATCGGCTTGAGGGGGGATATACACGGTGACTATAACTGAAGAAAATTATCTTGCGAGATAATACGGTCGGCATTTGATTGTGAGGTCGGGTGAACAAAAGGACTTGAGTTCCTGTAAGTTACTACAATTACACCATGAGTCGTTAATCATGAAACACACACCTCCGCCCTTCTGCTTCCCGGAGAGATATTTATTTCTGTCTGCTCGATGAACTGAGAACCCATCTGGCTGGACCGATTTCGACAGAATATCCCAAGAGTGCCATGTTTCCGTGAAACAAAGTATGTTACAGGCCCTGATGTCTCTCTGGAAAGAAACCCTTGCCCTGAGCTTGTCAACTTTGTTATCCAAAGACTGAACATTAGCGAGTAATATACTCGGAAGCGGTGGGTGGTGTGCGCGCCTCCTAAATCGAACCAGCAGGCCGCTCCGTGTGCCTCTCCTCCTCCGTCGGCGATGTTTTGGGTCGGCCTCTGGAATTAGTTCAATTGCCCTGGGGAGAGCAAACAAAGGATCTGCTTCGGGAAAGTTGTATTCCTGGTCATAATGCTGGTAGTACTGGTGAGTTACTGCCTTTCTGATATCCAATAGTTTTTCCCGGCTGTATGTAATGATACAAAACATTTTCTGAGCTAAGAATGTACAAAATAATACATAAAAAAACAAAATACCGCAAAGTTTCCTAAGAGGTAGTCACGAGGTTGCCATCTTCGTGAGGCCGCCAGCTGACCATTCTGATAACTGCATATCAGGAATCATTAACAAATGGAGGTTATTTTCTCCCTTTCTCTCTGTCTCTGTCTCTTTCTGAAAGAAAAACACTTGTTTGGCAGCTCGGGTTCATTTAAAGGTCCCGTTTAAAGGCTATTCACGCTCATTTGTATTTCAACTACATCTTACTCCCCACACCCAATGAGATGGAGTTGAATCCTAGTCAGTCAATATCATTACCGTACTCCTCTCGCCTCAATACATGAGAAATGACAAAGAAACACACCGCAGGAGCCAATCAGAGCCCAACAGCCTATTGATTGTCCTATAGCTCTATATTGATTTAGATTAAAGCACTTTTCTGGGTTTTGACGGCAATCAATCACTTTCATGATTCAATCAAGGAAAGTGGTTGGTGGTTCTGATAATCATACACTGAGTGTACAAAATATCAGGAACACCTTCCTAATATTGAGTTGCACCCCCCCCCCTTTTGCCCTCAGAACATGTTGACTCCAATGCTTCCCACAGTTGTGTCAAGTTGGCTGGATGTCCTTTGGGTGGTGGACCATTCTTGATACAACCCAGCAGCGTTGCAATTCTTGACACAAACCGATACGCCTGGCACATACTACCATACCCCGTTCAAAGGCACTTAAATCCTTTGTCTTGCCCATTCACCCTCTGAATGGCACACATACACAATCCATGTCTCAATTGTCTCAAGGCTTAAAAATCCTTCTTTAACCTGTCTCCTCTCCATCTACACTGATTGAAGTGGATTTAACAAGTGACATCAATAAGTTATCATAGCTTTCACCTGGATTCACCTGGTCACTCTATGTCATGGAAAGAGCAGGTGTTCTTAATGTTTTGTACACTCACTGTATACGCAGAGGTGACGACTCCGTGTTTATATTCTGTGTGTTAATGAAGTGGCCCTGACACGGAGCACTGATGGCACCGCATTGCTGTAATTGGAAATCAGATGTACACTACCGTTTAAAAGTTTGGGGTCACATAGAAATGTCCTTGTTTTCGAAAGAAAAGCAATTTTTTTGTCCATTAAAATAACATCAAATTGATCAGAAATACAGTGTAGACATTGTTAATGTTGTAAATGGCTATTGTAGCTGGAAACGGCTGATATTTAATGGAATATCTACATAGGCGTACAGAGGCCCATTATCAGCAACCATCAGTCCTGTGTTCCAATGGCACGTTGTGTTTGCTAATCCAAGTTTATCATTTTAAAAGGCTAATTGATCATTAGAAAACCCTTTTGCAATTATGTTAGCACAACTGAAAAATGTTGTGCTGATTAAAGAAGCAATAAAACTGGCCTTCTTGAGACTAGTTGAGTATCTGGAGCATCAGCAATTGTGGGTTCGATTACAGGCTCAAAATGGCTACTCCCTTCACAGAACAGCGCAAACTGGCTCTAACCAGAATAGAGTGGGAGGCCTCGGTGCACAACTGAGCAAGAGGACAAATACAGAGTTGCAAAGAAAAAGCCATCTCAGACTGCCCATCTTAATCTTTTATTTTCATTGGCCATTCTGAGATATGGCTTTTTCTTTGCAACTCTGCCTAGAAGGTCAGCATCCCGGAGTCGCCTCTTCACCGTTGACGTTGAGACTGGTGTTTTGCGGGTACTATTTAATGAAGCTGCTAGTTGAGGACCTGTGAGGCGTCTGTTTCTCAAACTAGACACTCTAATGTATTTGTCCTCTTGCTCAGTTGTGCACTGGGGCCTCCCACTCCTCTTTCTATTCTGGTTAGAGCCAGTTTGCGCTGTTCTGTGAAGGGAGTAGTAGTGTTGTACGAGATCTTCAGTTTCTTGGCAATTTCTTTCATGGAATAGCCTTCATTTCTCAGAACAAGAATAGACTGACGAGTTTCAGAAGAAAGTTATTTGTTTCTGGCCATTTTGAGCCTGTAATCGAGCCCACAATTGCTGACACACGCACGCACGCACGCACGCACGCACACACGCACACACGCACACACGCACACACGCACACACGCACACACGCACACACACACACACACACACACACACACACACACACACACACACACACACACACACACAGCTGAGGGGAGTCACTTGCGTTTATGGCCGTGGGCTAGATGCCACTACATGGCTGCGTGATGAGCACGCATGTGTGAATGTATATGTGTGTGTGTTTGTATGTGTGTGTGTCGGTGTATGTGCGTGTTTGTGTACGTGTGTGTATTTGTGACCACGCGTGATCATGCGTGTGAGCGTGCATGTAGGTCTATATGTGTCACCTCAAAGAGTAAGGATCAGAGGGTTGGTTACTGCCAGCCAGACTGTGTCTAGTTAATGTCTCCATTAATTAATGCAGAATTCAATTGATCTGTATAGAAACACAACCCTCAGCGCAGCTGGTCCTCTCTCCACCTCATTTACAGTGGGGAAAAAAAGTATTTAGTCAGCCACCAATTGTGCAAGTTCTCCCACTTAAAAAGATGAGAGAGGCCTGTAATTTTCATCATAGGTACACGTCAACTATGACAGACAAAATGAGAAAAAAAAATCCAGAAAATCACATTGTAGGATTTTTAATGAATTTATTTGCAAATTATGGTGGAAAATAAGTATTTGGTCAATAACAAAAGTTTCTCAATACTTTGTTATATACCCTTTGTTGGCAATGACACAGGTCAAACGTTTTCTGTAAGTCTTCACAAGGTTTTCACACACTGTTGCTGGTATTTTGGCCCATTCCTCCATGCAGATCTCCTCTAGAGCAGTGATGTTTTGGGGATGTCGCTGGGCAACACAGACTTTCAACTCCCTCCAAAGATTTTCTATGGGTTGTGATCTGGAGACTGGCTAGGCCACTCCAGGACCTTGAAATGCTTCTTACGAAGCCACTCCTTTGTTGCCCGGGCGGTGTGTTTGGGATCATTGCCATGCTGAAAGACCCAGCCACGTTTCATCTTCAATGCCCTTGCTGATGGAAGGAGGTTTTCACTCAAAATCTCACGATACATGGCCCCATTCATTCTTTCCGTAACACGGATCAATCGTCCTGGTCCCTTTGCAGAAAAACAGCCCCAAAGCATGATGTTTCCACCCCCATGCTTCACAGTAGGTATGGTGTTCTTTGGATGCAACTCAGCATTCTTTGTCCTCCAAACACGACGAGTTGAGTTTTTACCAAAAAGTTCTATTTTGGTTTCATCTGACCAAATGACATTCTCCCAATCCTCTTCTGGATCATCCAAATGCACTCTAGCAAACTTCAGACGGACCTGGACATGTACTGGCTTAAGCAGGGGGACACGTCTGGCACTGCAGGATTTGAGTCCCAGGCGGCGTAGTGTGTTACTGATGGTAGGCTTTGTTACTTTGGTCCCAGCTCTCTGCAGGTCATTCACTAGGTCCCCCCGTGTAGTTCTGGGATTTTTGCTCACTGTTCTTGTGATCATTTTGACCCCACGGGGTGAGATCTTGCGTGGAGCCCCAGATCGAAGGAGATTATCAGTGGTCTTGTATGTCTTCCATTTCCTAATAATTGCTCACACAGTTGATTTCTTCAAACCAAGCTACTTACCTATTGCAGATTCAGTCTTCCCAGCCTGGTGCAGGTCTACAATTTTGTTTCTGGTGTCCTTTGACAGCTCTTTGGTCTTGGCCATAGTGGAGTTTGGAGTGTGACTGTTTGAGGTTGTGGACAGGTGTCTTTTATACTGATAACAAGTTCAAACAGGTGCCATTAATACAGGTAACGAGTGGAGGACAGAGGAGCCTCTTAAAGAAGAAGTTACAGGTCTGTGAGAGCCAGAAATCTTGCTTGTTTGTAGGTGACCAAACACTTATTTTCCACCATAATTTGCAAATAAATTCATAAAAAATCCTACAATGTAATTTTCTGGATTTTTTTTCCTCAATTTGTCTGTCATAGTTGACGTGTACCTATGATGAAAATTACAGGCCTCTCTCATCTTTTTAAGTGGGAGAACTTGC
>NW_028161082.1:30000-40950 GCF_964263955.1 Coregonus lavaretus
AGAGAGAGAGAGAGAGAGAGAGAGAGAGAGAGAGAGAGAGAGAGAGAGAGAGAGAGACTCTGTTCTGAAACTGTTCCATTCAGAAGGAGCGCACATCCAAAAACAGATGTCTCACCAGCTCAGTCCTTCTTCTATCTTTGATTGAGTCAAAACACACTGGAGCCTTTTTTTTTTTTTTTTGCCACAGGTAACGAGCCAGAGAAGCAGGTGATTGGCTAACTGTGTGACAGGTGGCGTTGGACTGCTTCCTGTTCTAACCCCTAATTGTTACCAACCCAGCTGGTGAATTATGGATACTTAGACCCTCTAGAGATGCTCAGTTCCTGGCACAGCACTTTTCAAAGCAGAGATAGTCTTGCAGAGATTTTTGCATACAGATGCTTGCTTTGGAAACTGACTTTGAAAACAGTAGAGGGTTTCAAAGAGTTCTCTCTGAACGTTAGTTGATGCTAAACCTTACGGTGACATCACGGTCGTGTTCGATTGGCACGAAACGGGTAACGTTTTAAAACAAAATGATACAACAAGTTCAGGGAGTACCTCCCTAGGTTGGCTTTGTGCAGACAACTGAAAGCACTATCGATGTACAGTATATAAAACGTGGGCCTACCTGAAGACGGGCAGTCTTTAATATACTGTAAGACCACACCTGTCTATGATCTGCTCATGTCTATGTGAATGACAGTGTATTACCCAATGAAATACACATCTCATAATACTGTGGCATACTAGAGCAGTGCACCGTAGGGATTGTGTGTTATTGCAGCATTTTGTATGTACATATGAAAATACATACATAAAAAATAAATAGCTATATTCTCTCATTCATATTAGATCATACATTAGCCTACATATGAGCAATACTACTCCCAACACACAGAGGCTCAACATTTTGAAAGCGAATCCACAGGCCACAGCAACAGAAAATGAATAAAGGTTGTTCATGTCGTCTCTCATACGTAGCCAATAAAGGCAGGTCCCTGTATTAAACGATGCATTACTGTATTAGAGGTGTGAGAGTGGGCACATGTACTGTACTGTCCCCCCCCCCCCCCCATTGATTCACGATTCATATTAGACCCATAAAGCATTGGGGCAGAGCGCCATTCGACAGGGGGCATAAATCCACGGGCACATGCTGCTGAAGTGATGAAAAGAAAATGTGTGAATAACCTCCCCTCTTTCCTTCACACTCTCCAATCCCATCTATCACGACTCCACTCCAAATAATATAATGTCCCCTTAATTTTTTTGTCAATAGTCAGGCTAACACAAGGCTATTGGCGGCTACTGTTGGGCTGTTTTGGTAGCCATTTTAATCTCTGAGCGGAAGGATTTTAAGAGTTTGTATTTTTAGATTGTTAGGAGTCAGATGTACGGGGTAAGCCTGTTTTAGTGTGACACAGAGGCAGCATCACAAATGGCACCCAATTCTCTTTATAGTGCACTACTTTAATGCACTACTTTTGACCAGGTCTCATAGAGCTCTGATCAAAAGTAGTTCACTATAGGGAATAGGGGGCCATTTGGGACAAAGCCACAGGGCTATTGTGGTGACCTTCAGGGTTGTGAAGGCGTTTCGGCCGATGTGCTCTCTCCTCAATAAAACACACACTGATGACTCGGCACAGAGGATGGAGGGATGGAGGCAGAGTTATTACATAGAGGAAAGTGGGATCAGGACATGGACGTGAGTTACACACACTGGCATGTTGATGTTCACAAAGACATGCGCACGGATGCATGCACATAAACTAACACACACACACACCAATGCACACATGCAACGCACAAATAAATACACACACACACACTCTGTACATGCCTTTAAGGGGTTAAATGCCAGCCCTTTAGTCTAAATATCCACCTAGTCCTAGTCACATATTCCAAGTGTCTCCTCTAGCTTGGCACTTACTTGGCTAATATTATACGACCTGGCTGGTGTAAGGATATATGTTTTCCTCCTTCTAGATATTCAGCAAATGTTTACACAGTAGAGTCAATCAAATTTTTAACCATTTCGCTAATGTTTGCACAGTCTACAGACTAGGTTACGCTGCATAAAACGATCCGAATTATGATTAAAAACAACAATGTCAGCAAGTACACTGCAAACAGTAAAGTACGCCATTTAAAATTCTGAATGTGTCTATGACTGCGCTGAGAGTCAGTCTAAGTTAAACATTAATAGGCATTTGGGTGCATTTTCAATTTGTTGGATATTACATCATATATTTCATGTCAATCATCCGGTTACATCACATAGCTCAGCAAATCAAATCAAATTGTATTTGTCACATGCTCTGAATACAACAGGTTCAGACTTTACTGTGAAATGGTTAATTACAAGACGGTACAGAGTCAATGTGCAGTGGTTCAAGGAGTACCAGTACCGAGTCAATGTGCAGGGGTTCAAGGAGGACCGGTACCGAGTCAATGTGCAGGGGTTCAAGGAAAACCGGTACCGAGTCAATGTGCAGGGGTTCAAGGCCGGTACCGAGTCAATGTGCAGGGGTTCAAGGAGTACCGGTACCGAGTCAATGTGCAGGGGTTCAAGGAGTACCGGTACCGAGTCAATGTGCAGGGGTTCAAGGAGGACCGGTACCGAGTCAATGTGCAGGGGTTCAAGGCCGGTACCGAGTCAATGTGCAGGGGTTCAAGGCCGGTACCGAGTCAATGTGCAGGGGTTCAAGGAGTACCGGTACCGAGTCAATGTGCAGGGGTTCAAGGAGTACCGGTACCGAGTCAATGTGCAGGGGTTCAAGGAGTACCGGTACCGAGTCAATGTGCAGGGGATCAAGGAATACCGGTACCGAGTCAATGTGCAGGGGTTCAAGGACTACCGGTACCGAGTCAATGTGTAGGGGTTCAAGGAGTACCGGTACCGAGTCAATGTGCAGGGGTTCAAGGAGTACCGGTACCGAGTCAATGTGCAGGGGTTCAAGGAGTACCGGTACCGAGTCAATGTGCAGGGGTTCAAGGAGTACCGTTACCGAGTCAATGTGCAGGGGTTCAAGGAGTACCGGTACCGAGTCAATGTGAAGGGGTTCAAGGAAAACCGGTACTGAGTCAATGTGCAGGGGTTCAAGGCCGGTACCGAGTCAATGTGCAAGGGTTCAAGGAGTACCGGTACCGAGTCAATGTGCAGGGGTTCAAGGAGTACCGGTACCGAGTCAATGTGCATGGGGTTCAAGGAGTACAGGTACCGAGTCAATATGCAGGGGTTCAAGGAGTACCAGTACCAAGTCAATGTGCAGGGGTTCAAGGAGTACCGGTACCGAGTCAATGTGCAGGGGTTCAAGGAGTACCGGTACCGAGTCAATGTGCAGGGGTTCAAGGAGCACCGGTACCGAGTCAATGTGCAGGGGTTCAAGGAATACAGGTACCGAGTCAATGTGCAGGGGTTCAAGGAGTACCGGTACGGAGTCAATGTGCAGGGGTTCAAGGAATACCAGTACAGAGTCAATGTGCAGGGGTTCAAGGAGTACTAGTACCGAGTCAATGTGCAGGGGTTCAAGGTGTACCGGTACGGAGTCAATGTGCAGGGGTTCAAGGAGTACCGTTACCGAGTCAATGTGCAGGGGCTCAAGGAGTACCGGTACCGAGTCAATGTGCAGGGGTTCAAGGTGTACCGGTACTGAGTCAATGTGCAGGGGTTCAAGGCCGGTACCGAGTCAATGTGTAGGGGTTCAAGGAGTACCTGTACCGAGTCAATGTGCAGGGGTTCAAGGAGTACCGGTACTGAGTCAATGTGCAGGGGTTCAAGGAGTACCGGTACCGAGTCAATGTGCAGGGGTTCAAGGAGTAACGGTACGAAGTCAATGTGTAGGGGTACAAGGAATACCGGTGCCGAGTCAATATGCAGGGGTTCAAGGAGTACCGGTACCGAGTCAATGTGCAGGGGTTCAAGGAGAACCAGTACCGAGTCAATGTGCAGGGGTTCAAGGAGTAACAGTACCGAGTTAATGTGCAGGGATTCAAGGAGTACCGGTACCGAGTCAATGTGCAGGGGTTCAAGGAAAACCGGTACTGAGTCAATGTGCAGGGGTTCAAGGAGTAACGGTACGGAGTCAATGTGTAGGGGTACAAGGAATACCGGTGCCGAGTCAATATGCAGGGGTTCAAGGAGTACCGGTACCGAGTCAATGTGCAGGGGTTCAAGGAGAACCAGTACCGAGTCAATGTGCAGGGGTTCAAGGAGTAACAGTACCGAGTTAATGTGCAGGGATTCAAGGAGTACCGGTACCGAGTCAATGTGCAGGGGTTCAAGGAAAACCGGTACTGAGTCAATGTGCAGGGGTTCAAGGCCGGTACCGAGTCAATGTGCAGGGGTTCAAGGAGAACCGGTACCGAGTCAATGTGCAGGGGTTCAAGGAATACCGGTACCGAGTCAATGTGTAGGGGTTCAAGGAGTACCGGTACCGAATCAATGTGCAGGGGTTCAAGGCGTACCGGTACCGAGTCAATGTGTAGATGTTCAAGGACTACCGGTACCGAGTCAATGTGCAGGGGTTCAAGGAGTACCAGTACCGAGTCAATGTGCAGGGGTTCAAGGAGTAACGGTACTGAGTCAATGTGTATGGGTTCAAGGAATACCGGTACCGAGTCAATGTGCAGGGGTTCAAGGAGTACCAGTACCGAGTCAATGTGCAGGGGTTCAAGGAGTACCGATACCGAGTCAATGTGCAGGGGTAAGGGTTAGTTGAGGTGATTGAGGTAATATGTACCTGCAGGTGGGAGTAGTGACTATGCATAGATAATAAACAGAGAGTAAAAGCAGCATATGTTAAGAGTGTGAAAGAGTATGAAAGTTTGTGTGTGTGTGTGTGTGTGTGTGTGTGTGTGTGTGTGTGTGTGTGTGTGTGTGTGTGTGTGTGTGTTGGAGTGTCAGCGTAGATGTGTGTGTGCATAGAGCCAGTGCAAGAGACGCAGCTTTAGAACTTTTCTTCAGCGTCCTGTGGGGGAAGACATGTTGTCGTGCCCTCTTCCCGACTGTGTTGGTGTGTTTGATGTGGACACCGATGAACTTAAAGCGCTCGACCCGCTCCACTACAGCCCCGTCGTTGTGAATGGCGGTGTGCTTGATGTGAATGGGGGTGTGTAGTCCCCGATCAGTTCCTTTGTCTTGCTGACGTTGAGGGAGAGGTTGTTGCCCTGGCACCACTGCCAGGTCTCTGATCTCCTCCCTATAGGCTGTCTCATCATTGTCGGTGATCAGGCCTATGTAATGATGGTGTTGGAGTTGTGTGTGGCCACACAGTCATGGGGAACAGGGAGTACAGGAGGAGACTAAGCATGCACCTCTGAGGGGCCCCTGTGTTGAGGGTCAGCGTGGCAGATGTGTTGTTGTACTCTCACCACCTGGGGGTGGTCTGTCAGGAAGTCCAGGATCCAGTTGCAGAGGGAGGTGTTCAGTCCCAAGGTCCTTAGCTTAGTGATGAGCTTTGAGGTCACTATGGTGTTGAACGTTGAGCTGTAGTCAATGAACAGCTTTCTCATGTAGTTGTTCCTTTGTCCAGATGGGAAAGGGCAATGTGGAGTGCAATATAGATTGTTGGCGTTGATTGCAATTGGAGTGGGTCCAGGGTGTCTGGGATGATGGTGTTGATGTGAGCCATGACCAGCCTTTCAAAGCATTTCATGGCTACAAATGTGAGTGCTATAGGGCGATAGTCATTTAGACAGGTTATCTTGGCGTTCTTGGGCACAGGGACTAAGGTGGTCTGCTTGAAACATATAGGTATTAGGGAGAGGAAAATGTCAGTGAAGACACTTGCCAGCTGGTCAGCGCATGCTCTAAGTACGCATCCTGGGAATTAGCAGCTTGTCCTGGTCATGGCATTTAGACAGCAGTGACCCAGCCTGCCTACCTAACGCCTCCATGTTTACTGTGTAAACACAACAACACTCTGGACAGCTAAAATAAGGACGAGAGGCGCTAGAGAAGACTATGTGCATTTATGGTTACACTATCAGCATGTATTGTGCAATGGTTTACTCTACAGTGAAGTACTTACGAAGAGCAGCACTGGAGATATAATGCATGTTTCCAACACTGAGATCATTACATTATCAGCAGCTATCATCCAGTGCTGTCTCTGTGAGGTGTGAAAGCTGGAATACAAAGAGGCAGATTAGAGAGACAAAAGAGAGAGAAAGCTGAAATGAAATAAAGAGAGCAGACGGAGAGAGAGATCTGAGAGACCAAGAGAGAGCAGTGGGTGAGAGAGTGAGAAAGCAGAGTGAAAGAGAAGTGAAAGAGACAGAGAGCTGCTTCTCAGTCGGAGAGCGTCCCGGCCTCTTCAGCATTCCACAAGTTCACTTCCCTGGCGTGAATATTTGCTTATGGAATAGCCAAGCTAGCCTGCAAGTTTCCCTTAAAAGGCTTATCTTCCTACACATGGAAAGGAGATGACTACGGAGAGAGGGGGGGGGGGGGGAGAGAGAGAGAGAGAGAGAGGGGGGGGGGGGGGGGAGAGTGAAAGACGTGAAAGACAGACAGACAGACACAGCTAGAGGGAGAGCGAAAGAGACAGAGAGAGGGAGAGGGAGAGAGAGACAGAGAGAGGGAGAGAGGAAAGAAAAATGATGGAGGAAAAGAAAGAGAGAGGGAGAGAAGGAGAGGGGTGAGAGAAAGAGACTGACACAAAAAGAGAAACAGAGAGAAAGTGGGAGGGGGTAGGGAGAGAGAGAGAGAGAGAGCTGTGAAAAGTAAAAGGAAAACACTTTCTCCCAAGGTGATTATTGCCCAAGCCTCTACAGTAGCTAATTGATAATCTGTGGGTGGCAGCAGTTTAGCTAGTCACTAATAGCCCTGCTGACTAACTGATGCCTCCTGCTAGCTGTGACCCAGCATTCTAGTGGGCTTAACATGCAGCCGACTACGCCACCAATTACCATCATTAAAATTGTATTTATATGTATTATGATGTTACATCTTGACCAAGGCTCCCCCATCTTAATTCATGAGACTCACATGGTTAAATAGACTCACATTGTTAAACAATTTAAATAAGAATATGTGATCTTCATATTTGATCATGATGAGTAATTAGCCACATTGTCTACAAACTGTTTGACATTCCAATGTGCATCTGGTTCATTTAATCTGGAGTGAAATTGGGGAGCCTGAAACTATCAAGTTTATGAGCCTCTCTGTTGGTTGTCGAGGTGTGAGGCTGGTTGCCATGTTTAATTAATGTGAAGGTATAAGAGTGATGTGGGTGGAGGGATGAGGGAGAGGGGGATGAGGCGGGAGGAGAAGTTTAGAGGAAGAGGGGAGAGGGGAGTGGGAGATGAGGCAGGAGGAGAGGGGAGAATCTGACTGAGAGCACTGACAGCAAATAGAACAACCTCCATCACTCTCATTGACTCTATTTAGCGGGTAGAAGTTGCATAGATCTATGATCTGCTTACCATCATCAAATCCCATCCTTAACCATGAAAGTTAAATTGCAAAACTGTCCTCAAATCAGTGTTCTGCTCACTCACTTTGTAGCCTGGGAGGCTGGTGTGCTCCTCCAGTACAGCACACACATACCTTCACAGTGCTTTCAGTGTATTTAATCAATACAACTATAGCTTTTCATTAATGTGGCAGTATTTGGTTTGATATTAAGTAACGCCATCTGTGTTTTTATTTCAATTAATTTCTGGGGGCTTTAGAAAACTCAGCTCTCGTATATTCAGTCTAGACTTACTCATATGCCTCATGCATTTTTACAAACTCTCTTGGTAGCAGGGGTATTGGCGGTATAAGTCAATACGGGATCAAACATTTATGGAGAATGACTAGAAGAGAGGAGGGCCTCCATGCTAAAAGCTCAAGATCTGTATGTAATAATATAATAATATGCCATTTAGCAGACGCTTTTAGCATGGAGGCCCTCCTCTCTTCTAGTCATTCTCCATAAATGTTTGATCCCGTATTGACTTATACCGCCAATACCCCTGCTACCAAGATGGCGAGTAATGTGTTTTTCAATTAAGTCACATACTGTTTATATTTTTTAATTTATGGGGTCATCTAAGAGGGGTCAAATTTTATTGGGTGTTTGGATTTTTTCGTAAGTGGAATCGACCATCCTCAACGCTTCGAGAAAGATTTAGTCTATTTTCCTCATCAAACAAGTTTGTTCAGTTTTGGCTATCATGAGAGAAAGAGAACGAAAGGGAAACATAATAGTGATTTTCAAGCCTTGTCATCAAAGCTTAAAACCTTAACGCCTTGAGGGAGAAACATCTTGCTGTTACAGATCCTTAATCCATAAACAAGCTGAGATATAGACTACGTTTCTATGTAACAGGCTGAATACTAATTTCTTCAAAGTAGGTAAAGAGTTCAAATCCTCAAATCAAATGTAATTGTATTTGTCACATGCGCCGAATACAACAGGTGTAGACCTTACTAAATAAACTAAAGGAAAAATAGTAACATAATAAAATAACAATAACGAGGCTATATACAGGGGGTACCGGTACCGAGTCAATGTGCAGGGGTACGAGGTAGTCGAGGTAATTGAGGTAATATGTACATGTAGGTAGGGGTAAAGTGACTATGCATAGATAATAAACAGAGAGTAGCAGCAGCATATGTGACGAGTGTGAAGGAATGTAAATGTGTGTGTGTTTTGTGTGTGTGTCAGTGTGTTTGTGTGTGTGTTTTGTGTGTGTGTTTTGTGTGTGTCTGTGTGTTTGTGTGTGTGTGCATGTGTTGGAGTGTCAGTGTAGTATGTGTGAGTGTGTGGTTAGAGTCTAGTGCGTGTACAGTGGGGAAAAAAAGTATTTAGTCAGCCACCAATTGTGCAAGTTCTCCCACTTAAAAAGATGAGAGAGGCCTGTAATTTTCATCATAGGTACACGTCAACTATGACAGACAAAATGAGATTTTTTTTCCCTGAAAATCACATTGTAGGATTTTTAATGAATTTATTTGCAAATTATGGTGGAAAATAAGTATTTGGTCAATAACAAAAGTTTCTCAATACTTTGTTATATACCCTTTGTTGGCAATGACACAGGTCAAACAAGGTTTTCACACACTGTTGCTGGTATTTTGGCCCATTCCTCCATGCAGATCTCCTCTAGAGCAGTGATGTTTTGGGGCTGTCGCTGGGCAACACAGACTTTCAACTCCCTCCAAAGATTGTCTATGGGGTTGAGATCTGGAGACTGGCTAGGCCACTCCAGGACCTTGAAATGCTTCTTACGAAGCCACTCCTTCGTTGCCCGGGCGGTGTGTTTGGGATCATTGTCATGCTGAAAGACCCAGCCACGTTTCATCTTCAATGCCCTTGCTGATGGAAGGAGGTTTTCACTCAAAATCTTACGATACATGGCCCCATTCATTCTTTCCTTTACACGGATCAGTCGTCCTGGTCCCTTAGCAGAAAAACAGCCCCAAAGCATGATGTTTCCACCCCCATGCTTCACAGTAGGTATGGTGTTCTTTGGATGCAACTCAGCATTCTTTGTCCTCCAAACACGACGAGTTGAGTTTTTACCAAAAAGTTCTATTTTGGTTTCATCTGACCATATGACATTCTCCCAATCCTCTTCTGGATCATCCAAATGCACTCTAGCAAACTTCAGACGGGCCTGGACATGTACTGGCTTAAGCAGGGGGACACGTCTGGCACTGCAGGATTTGAGTCCCTGGCGGCGTAGTGTGTTACTGATGGTAGGCTTTGTTACTTTGGTCCCAGCTCTCTGCAGGTCATTCACTAGGTCCCCCCGTGTGGTTCTGGGATTTTTGCTCACTGTTCTTGTGATCATTTTGACCCCACGGGGTGAGATCTTGCGTGGAGCCCCAGATCGAGGGAGATTATCAGTGGTCTTGTATGTCTTCCATTTCCTAATAATTGCTCCCACAGTTGATTTCTTCAAACCAAGCTGCTTACCTATTGCAGATTCAGTCTTCCCAGCCTGGTGCAGGTCTATGGGTCAATGCAAATAGTCCAGGTAGCCATTTGATTAATTGTTCAGCAGTCTTATGGCTTGGGGATAGAAGCTGTTAAGGAGCCTTTTGGTTCCAGACTTGGCGATCCGGTACCGCTTGCCATGCGGTAGCAGAGAGAACAGTCTATAACTTGGGTGGCTGGAGTCTTTGACAATTTTGAGGGCCTTCCTCTGACACCGCTTGATATAGAGGTCCTGGATGGCAGGAAGCTCGGCCCCAGTGATGTACTGGGCCGTACGCACTACCCTCTGTAGCACCTTGCAGTCGGATGCCAAGCAGTTGCCATACCAAGCGGTGATGCAACCAGTCAGGATGCTCTCGATGGTCCAGCTGTATAACTTTTTGAGGATATGAGGTCCCATGACAAATCTTTTCAGCCTCCTGAGGGGGAATAGGCGTTGTCGTGCCCTCTTCACGACTGTGTTGGTGTGTATGGACCATGATAGGTCCTTAGTCATCCATAAAAATTTAGCAATCATTCTGTGGATGTACCGCCTTTGTTGATTAGGGGATTTCAACATGGTTGTGTCAGCATTTCAATCATCGTGGGAAGAGCTGGCCAGAAATAAATAGCTTGGCAGCCAAACAACCCTTCTCATCTGTGTGGAATAGTGGATGAACACAAGTTTACACAATCAACCCAAATACCAGTTATAGCCTCAAGGGTGTATGAATCCGCAAACCTGACTTCACTCAGCAGCCTAAAGGGAGTAGCCTGGTTCACACGTTCCAACACTGCATTGGCTGGCACACACACACACACACACACACACTTAAATGCCATAATGTAAGATACACTACACAGACATGAGGAGTAATGACCTATCAGGAAAAACACTGATATAGAAACAAAATACAGTTTGATTGATATGAGCCTTAAACAGAATTGCTCATGTAGGAGAAACAAAATATGTAGCTGCAGTTATGATCATAACACCCTACTCTGCCATTTTCAGAACAAAGTATAAAGTGCTGCTGTAACCAGGCGTGAG